>NW_026865123.1:0-89080 GCF_026571515.1 Ruditapes philippinarum
CAGGAACGTGTGACTTACAGTTAATATGAGTTCTATCTTAAAGAAACAGAACAAATACTCTAGTTTCATGTAGCAACACAAGAGTATACCATGCAAATATTTAGAGATTAAAATTTATGGTCTAATGAACGTTTGAAAGAATAATACAAACTTGATCATTTAAGGATAATCATGTACCATTGTCCAATAAAGTTTCGAGGATTATCTAAGTACTGTAAGAGGACTAATTATAACAGAAGATGACATACTATAAAGTTAGTGTTTTAGACAAAGTTCTTATGCTACAGAAGATAAATAACTACATAAAAAATATGACAAAATGTGTAAACATTGAAAACAAGATGCTGTAGAATCCGAACATCATTTTAAATATTATATATATTTATATATTTTGTCAAGACTTTTAACTTTTTTTTAAATACATGTATGTATGGTACATCTTTTCTGCCGCTAAAGTATATCTCTATAGATCCAAGCTTTAAAGGTCAACTTTATAAGTACATGTATTGCTGAGTAAACATAATTAAAAATTGATTTTATCTAATGTGACTTAACAAGGGTGAAATTGTCCAGAAAAGCCCCTACTCCTGTACACAAGAAATAAGCTGAATACATCTTGCTCCTTTTGTTAATCAAATTTTAAATTGATATTTGTATCGGTTTTGATTGACTGCCAAATGCAATTTATGCCATATTGCAATAATACTCATACATGTACTTTATTTTTTCTCTTTACATGCACTTTGAATAAATTATCATATATTTATTGTATACATGTTAAATAATACTCCAGCTGTGTTTATAATGCTGCCCCTGTATTAATCTACCTTATATTTGGCCTTATGATATTATACCATATTCAGCAATTAAAATAAGATATGCCTCAGCTTTAGTAATTATACATTTGAAATAAAGATCTTAGAACATACTGTTTTGTTAACTTCCTATTCAGTCTTTTAAAGGGTGCTACAAAAGGTTCTAAAGGAATCAAAGTACAGAAGGCGTTGAATTTGTTTGGGTCTCATAATGTCAGAAACGTGAAGGTTGTGAGATTATAAACCATAATGTTTTTGTATAGTGCCACCAGTGCTTTCCAGCGTTTTAATTGTAGTTAATTGGCTTTAAGACTAATTGCAACACTGATATTCAATTCAATGTTTATTTGAAAAAAAAAAAAGAGTTGCCCTCCTGGATTTGAACTCCAGACCCCTCGGCCACGGTGAAGTTATATGTAAAAGGCCTGAAGAAAACCATATTATTCTTAATTAGGGTTTGTACCCTTATTATTTCGACGCTAACTGTTGCTTAACACAGATGTTAATAATCATGGAGCTTATTATAAGCATGTATATCTATAAAGGATAAAACAATATTAGAAATCTTCGACCATTCGGGAATAATTTATTATTTTGCTTTAAAATTAATGCGCCTGTCATTTGAACATCTTTACGCAGTGATCTCCCCTGAATTTTTTCGGCGTTAGTGTACATATAAAGGGAAGTTACCGCTTCAAAAAAGCGGCCTACTTTCGGCATTTGCAATTAACAGCATCAGACTCTGATATTTGTTTGGTCTGACGACCCAAACAAATAAAAACTATTACAATAAGCTATGAAAAAATGCCATATTGTTTCCAATTTTACGTGCCGTCTGCTAGAGAGATGTCATACCTGTAAAAAAATGGAATAGTACATGTACATGTCCACGGATTTAAATTAAAATTGTAATATAAATCCGTGACATGTCGGAGGGAAATTACAATGTCGCCGTACGTAATAAAAAACGCATAAATTGTATCTAAAATGAGTTATGTAATACTTTTATTGTCTGTATACAACATATTAAAATTAGTTAGTATTAAATACTATATTATAGCTGTGTTTAAATTTAGTCTAGCTCTGTGAATGAATTATATTTTAGAAATTTAAAAAAAAAACATAGAATGAATCTCGCTGTTACAGTAAGCAGACATTATTCCAAAAGGATCCGTCAATGTTTGCTTGTCGTCTGCAATTATTTTGATCGTCTGCTACTGCTGGCATATAGGTTGTCGCGTGCTCGTCTTCAAGGCTTGGTTTTGAGAACCGTGAAAATTAGGCGATCTGCTTGATGGTTTCTCGTTTGTAGTGAGCAAATGTTTTTGCTTAGGTTTTAAGTATCCAAAAGAGATACGTCTGTCTATGCTGAAAGCGTAAACTTGATCGCGTACTTGTTATACAAAGGTTTAATGTGGAATAATGCCAAATGAATCTTTCAATGTCAACAGACAGTATACCGGAAGTAAACGGTATCCATAACAATTGTCGTCTGCTGATTTTTTTTGTATTTCTCCATGATGGATTTGTGCAGTTTGAACACTTTTCTGCAGGTAAGTTAACATTATTGTTTGAACATTTGACAGGTACGGAAATATAAAATTTATAGGTTAAGTCTATCCAGTGCATGAAAGGGTGTATTCCTTTAAATGGCAGAGACAATGTTGGCGTTCGTGAATGCACGTGCATAGTGGCTCTTGAATATCTTACATGCAGATGTCATTGACATGTCTTTTGTAACTATACGTCACAACTCGGGCTTTAATTTGACACATTCAAATGGTTTCGGATCTGGACATGTCAATGCATTGCTAGCAGTTGAAATATGGCGAAAATTGTCGTTTGCTTTTTTGGCGTAGCATATCATCATGTGCTAAAGATATTGTTTGAATATATTCTTGCAGGTGACTTCTGCTGGAAACATGTAAGCCATATCCAATAATGGCACGTTTCCGGCTTTTACATTTAATAGTTGCTGGTCTAACACCAAAACTGTAAAACCCCTCGCGTTGCACACCATCTGCCCTTTCGGAATATTTGATGTAGACTTTCGGTTTTTCTACATGTCTATAAGGAAAGCGTCTACACTGTTGCAAAACTCGTAATATGAACGGGTTCGTTTCACCGCATGCTTTCTAGCTTTTTGTATTCGCTGCGTAAGCAGTGAATACAGTTCTATCACAATTTGCGGGATTACAATATAAGAATGGGTACCTAACAACGCAAAGTAGTTCTACACAGATTTTCTTGTCACACACAAGTGATAAGATTTTGAATTGTCAGTAGTTGATTGTGTTATTTCTATCGTATATTATTTGCATGTTTTCAGGATATAATCAGTAAAAAATATCATTAGTATTCATTCGCGTTATCTTTGAGTAAGGAAGTAGTTCGTACCAAAACAAAGTTTTCGACGCTATTTTTGTATGTGAAAGCTGATCTCATCATTTTCTAAAAGTAGGTACAGAAAACTTACCAATATTATTTAAACCTAATGTAATCTGTTTTGGAATTCTTATTTGGATTTCATGATGTGTAAACTAACAGTGTTGATAATTCAGGTGTCTTCACTTTTCATCATGTGAAAAACTGAAATGCTTTAGCTAGGTAATCTGTCTGTCATTACATTTGAAGCTTATGGAGCAATATAGTATTCTAGGTATTGTTACTGTATATATATATTCATTATAACATAATTCTCTCATCATGTTAAGGATCTAGTCATGAATGAACTGCATGCATTCATATTGTTGGATGTATATTTTATTGTACCACTTAGATAATGTAATAAAGTTGTTCTCATTTAGTTTATTCTTACTTCTATCCCTCTTTCAATATATTATTCAACAACCAGTGTTAATGTCTCTATCAGATTAATAATCTGTAATTCAGTGGCCCATATTCCTTTATTCTTTACAATTGCAACGTTTTTAGTAAGACACATATGCATTTATAATGCGCAGCGAATACATCAGTGCTTTCAGCGCTTTGATTAATTAACTTAAACAAGTTATCTACCTTACGTGCCATGTTTCCTTCATCGAAGGAAAATAATTTCCCCGACGCTCCAGCTTTCTGTTTTTCTAGAAACGCTGGCATACTAGTAGGTTACAATGCCGTGATACGAAGCATCAACTTCCGTTCCTTGATCAGCATCAACATCTGATTTATAAACATCTTTGTCATGACCGTCTCCAACGCCATCACTGTGTTTGAAATGACAAAAGATTTCACTGTTTGTCCTGACAATCTCTGACTGGTATAGCAATTCTGAGATTAGAAGAAAATTGATTTTCATTTTTAGAAAATTACTTTGCAGAAAGATATTACTTGATTCGTTGAAATTAATTTAGATACATAAACGAAGTAAAACATTAATTTGAAAATCGATTTCGGTAAGCCTGTTGCATTAAATAGAGCTACATGTTTACTATAATACTCTCAAACATCTTTTGTTTCTTTTTTTTAAACAAATATTTCGTATATACCTTTTCTACAATTTAAAGACAACATTTCCGTCTTCGCTTTTAAATAGCTGAAATCTGAATCAAATATTTTTTTAATATTCCGCTCAGCTGTTAAAAAGCTGTTAAAATTACGCTAACTTGACGCTATCGACAATTTTGTAAATGTTTCTTGTGTGTTGCGCATGAGTATCGAGAATATGGAATGCCGGTAGGGACATGCCAATTTGCTTATTAGCCAATTGCTGAATTGCTTATTTGCTAATAGCCGATTTGCTTATTTGCCAATGGCTGATAGGCTTAATGACAAATTTGCTTATTTGCCAATTGCTGAATTGCTAATTTGCTTATTTGTTAACCGCTGGTTTACGTATTTGCTTATTTGCCAATTGCTAATTTGCTTTTTTGCAATAGAAATACTGTAGTTAACACTGTGCCGAAAGTATATGGAAAATCTGACTACAGACAACCAGTTGAGTCAGATCTGTAAACTTTTACCAACAGTATTCTTGTAAATCCAGTGTTTTTCCAAGAATACTGTTGGTCAATGAATTTAGTTGCAGTGATGACTACGCAGATATATGTCTACAACTGATGGCTGACATGTCCTTGAGAACACAGACGCTTGGGGTTCAGATCCCGTACCCCGACGTGTTACGCCCCTGTAAACACTCTATTAAAATATTTTAATATTTAAACACGAATTGGGCATCGATAAAACTGGTTTACAAACAATTTTTACATATACCGGTATGAAAAAATACCATATACATGTACCACCAAGTTTCAATAAAGTACTTACTGGTTTTATCTTTGTAACGGATGTCCAATTCGTATTTAGATATTAAAGTAGTTTTTGATATAGTGTTTACAGAGGCGTATCACGTTGGGGGCAGGATCAGACTCCAGCGTCTGTGCTTGAGAATGCCTAATAATGTGTTGCAGCTATAGATCTGTTTGTGCAGCTTAAGTCAGAGATTGATGGCATTATTTATAAACACTTTTTTAGTCATATATAAGTGAAAATTATTGGGTAAAGATTGAAAATAAAAGAACCTGAAAACAAAACTATTTCTTATTTTATGGCATACAAAATGTCGTTATTCTCAGCAGATTTGTCACAGAGGGCCTCATTTTAGTGGTACGAACACACATAGTATCACGAATGATACACTTGGTGCATGCTAAACACGGGTGTTTGTCTTTGCACTTATGCAATAGGCTTCGGGTTTAGCTCTGTAAGATTTTGAGATCACTTATGTCTGTGTGTCATAAGTTGCATTAAGATGCACGAATCAGCTAAAGTAACAGAGATATGACAGAAAACACAAGTTACCAAGAAAAACCAATGCCTTGGTGGGTAGAATAGCATCATGCACTATTCTCTGAATAGTGGAGCTAGAACTGATACTCAAGATAATTTTTAAAAAAAAACACTACTTTTTGAAACTGAATTTATTTTTTTCGAAATTGAATAAACAGTTTCCATCTGTCTTTCTACATATATTCTAGGTAATGATGGATTGATCATAATTTCACAAGTTATAATTAACAAAACTTTATAAACATAATAACATGGTATTGGTTCATGAGCTTGAAATAAAGTCTACAAAGACTTGTTATGGTATATCAAAGTAGAACTTTGCGAAATGGATGTGTCGCCTGACAATAGCATACGAATTTATGTATATAAGCAAATAAGCAATTAGCAAATAAGAAAATTGGCAAATCAGCATTTTAGCAAATAAGCAATTCAGTAGTTGGCAAATAAGCAAAGTGGCATGTCCCTACCGGCATTCCATACGAGAACATACAAAAAGTTTAACTCATTAATGCAGCATAAAATAATTTGTAAGAGGATGCATTGTAATGTGTAGGAGAAGGCACGGTTACACAGAACTTAAGTATCTGAAATTTAACTTGAAAGTAAAAGAACTTAATGAATGTATATTACTATTTGTTTACATGTTTAGTTTCTTAGCGTAGGTTAGACCGAAATGCCGTAGCCGTCCTATGTATTCATACGTGTCCGAGGTCCTTATCCGAAAACAGACGGAAAGGGCCGAAAAGTTGCGATTGGAATTTTACCATTGTTGTTTCAATAATGAAAAGGTCAGAGTTGACCGAAGTACGGCGAAAAACCCCGGACAATTTTCCCGCTTCACACAAAATAGGTCACGTGATCATTTGAGCACAGAAAAGACCAGTTTAGGAGGGAACGTCGCACGACGAAGATGGAAAATTGATTTTGCAGGTGTGTTAATATTGCGTCATTTGATTTTTTCAGGTATGTACAGTACTGGAAGAAGAAGTAGAAGAAGAAAAAGAAGAAGCCTGTTTAGGAGGGAGAGTTGCACGGCGAAGATGGAAGAAATGGCGTGCAGGTGTGTTGATATTTTTATTGTACTTTATTGTGTCATTTGATTTTTTCATTAGCCTATCGTATTGAATGCCTTTGTTATATGACTGTTTATTTTTATTTGTATACATAATTGCTCCTGATAATTGAGACACCTGGCCGTTTTATTACCCCGCCCCCGTTATCGTGTTGATGAAATATGGTTGATGTTGAATTTGACGATCTCGATTGGCCAGTCTGACCAGCCGCGTGACGCGCGACATAACATACTTCGGCGTTTTTTGTTTAATTTTTTTATTGTTTATTGACAAACTCTCCCGCCGCGTTCTGATTATTAATACATATATTTTGTGCATGTCAAACAGGTTTATTTATAAATATATAAAAGGATTTATGTTTTTAAAAAATGTGTATACAAAATTAGTATGAAAATTGGTATAAAAATTGGATATAAAAATGTTTTTTGGTCGCTCGGTGATATATGTTAAATGCATAATGGGTATTAAATGCATAATGGGTATTAAATGCAAAAAAAGGAGTGGAAAAAATCGCAAACAATAGTTTAACTGTAAACATGTCAAAGAAGGTTTTTAAATATGTAAAAATAATTAATGAGTTTCAAAAAATGTGTTTATAAGACTGTGTATGAAATGGTATACAAGAATGGGTGTATAAAAATGGGTATAAAAATTATGTATAAAAATGGGTATAAAAGATGGTATAAAAAATTGTTTCTAGTCGACATTTTCTAGTACGAGTGGAGAAAAAAAGTGGTAATTCTATAGGAGAAATCCTATTAAACTTAATTGTCAAAGGTTTTTTATAGATATGCAAAAAAACTGTTTAAAAAATGTTGATGAATAATTTGTATGAAATGGGCATCATAAAAGGTATCATAAAAGGGTATTAAAATGTATCTGGTCTCTCAGCCTCAGGTTGACTGCTTCAAAAAGCAGGAGAAATCCTGTTTAACATGTCAAAGAATGTTTTTTAAATATTTAAAATAGCGAGTTTCAACAAGTATAAAAAATGGGTATCATAAAAAGGTATAAAAAAATCTGGTCTCTCAGCCACAGTATAATTGGCTGGGGGGATCCGTACTCTGAACGTAAAAACATGTACATGTATAAAAATGGATATCATAAAAAGGTATAAAAAAATCTGGTCTCTCAGCCACAGTATAATTGGCTGGGGGGTACTTACTCTCAACGTAAAAACATGTACATGTATAAAAAATGGGTATCATAAAAAGGTATAAAAAAATCTGGTTTCTCAGCCACAGTATAATTGGCTGGGGGTACTTACTCTCAATGATGGGTATCATAAAAAGGTATAAAAAATCTGGTCTCTCAGCCACAGTGTTTAAGGTGTCAAAGAATGTTTTTTAATGTGTAAAATAAAGAGTTTCAAAAATACTGTATACAACTGTGTGAAAATATGTATAAAAATAGGTTCTAGCCGGCTAATATTTCTAGTAGGGTGTCAGAAAGTGGTAATAGGAGAAATATGTTAAATAATGTGTTTCAAAAAAATGAGAATTGTAATGTATATATTAAAAATGTGTATAAAAAATGTGTATAAAAAATTATTTCTGTTTTTTATTTTTTTATTCAGTTGCTGAGGGATATGGAGTTTCATAGTATGGAAGTGGCCTGTGGATCATGACTGTAATTGGTAAATATCTTTTGGTAAGCAAACAGACACAAATATTTTCATTTTGTGTCTGAAGTGCGATGCAGAATTTCCTAGAGTTTTGCCATTCATATCCTTACTTTACATCATAAATTGTTTTGTCATTTACTTATAAATTGTATTTATTTTCTCCTTCCGATACAAATATTTTTCGTTTTGTTCCCACCTGGCACAAATATTTTCGTTTCGTGCCTGACTAGGCAATGGCGGAATTTTCGTGGATTTTTCGTTTCTTTATGGATTTTGTAAAAAAACAACTTGTGTATCAAAAATAATTTGTATGAATATTTGTATAAAAAGGGTATTATAAAAGGGTATTAAATTGTATCTGGTTGGCTGTTTCTCAAACAGGAGAATTTCAGCTAAACTTGTCGAATGTGTTTTTTTATTGATTTTGTAAAAAAGGTGTGTATTAAATAATTTGTAATAATAATTTTATATGAAAAGGGTTTCATATAAAAGAGTATATGTATCTGGTTTTCCTGGTTGGCTGCTTCAAAATAGGGTAAACAGGAAAAATCCTGTTAAACATGTCAAAAGGTTTTTTTATAAATAGTAAAAAAAATCAGTTTACAGAAAACTGTATAAAAAATTTGTATGAAAGTCCTTGTGTGAATAAGAATATGTATAAAAAGTTGTTTCTGGTTCGGCTGTATGGAGTTATGCTCCAATAATATTCCCCATGAAAATCAAAGATGATATGAATTGTGTGGTAAAAAAATATCAAAAAGTTATAATTTATAAAAAGGGTATTAGTTTAAAAGTCACAGTGCATTTTTGTATGTTGGTATAACACCTACTAATTTTGGGTTCTGAGCTCATCGTGCGACTTTATGCGATTTCTTCTTTATAGTTTAGAAGTTTTAAATACAAAATGTTCAAAGGGTTAACACATATGTTACCATTGGTATGATATGTGCTATTTGAATGGTCTTTATAAAGTGCAATATCCGGTATGTGGCAGTAATAAAAATGGTATAAAGAATTTTATAAATATACGGTATGGTAGAAAAAGAATTGTGTTACAAAAATGTGCTTGAAAAATGTGTATCAAAAAAGGGTATAAAATTAAAAATGTTTCTGGTCAGCTCTTAAAGAGCTATATGTACGTTGTGTAAAAGTATGTTCTGGGTATGAAATGTAAATTCTATTTTTTTAAATTTAATTTCAATCAATGTGACAGTTATAAAAATGGTATAAATTGTCATGTTGTTGTGTTCATAAAAAGCTATATTATTAAAAATAATAATTACCTAAAAGTAATATAATATTATAATAATAAACAAATTATTACAGTTAATAATAAATAATAACATGAAAGTAATAATAAAAAATTAAATTTAAAAGTAATAATGATTTTTTTTTTTATAAAAGTTATAATAATAAAAATAATAATAATAATAAATCACATACCAACCACATCACAAGATTCGTTAACTGAATGGTGGGAGAAGTGTAGCGCGCCTTTAAAAATAATAATACAAAAATAATAATCAAACGTCCATTCAGTCGTGCGTTTATAACGGTTCGACGTATACTTTGACTACACTTCTTCAAATGCCTGCCTAGTTTTATAACTAGCATGTCCCAAGCCATGATAAAAGCAGAGGGGAAGAAATGAAGTTAATAGATTATTTTAATAGTGATAAAACAAAATTGTCTTGATCATTTGTTCACAATTCAGTCTGTATAATTTATTTTGAAAAGTTTTCCCTACAAGTAAAGATTGAAAGATGATGGCAAGTCCATTTTAATGATACAGCTCGATTTCATTAGTTTTCTTTCATTAACGCTGTTTTTCATGTTTTTGCTCAGGTTATTGCCTTCCTTGTTTTCCACAGAGCTATTACCGTATATATCTTCAATTTAGACCTACGCATAACAATTGGCATGCAATTTCTAATGGGAGAGATAACCTTGACAGAATTTTCTTAATTATCTCCTTTTAGTTTTAAGACCATTTTCACTTATTTTCAAATAAAAGCATCAATACTATTCACTTATCTTAAACTTGAAGAACTTTGTTTACTATCAAGGGCAATAGGTGTGTCCGTTGCTGAGTGGTTAAGGTTGTTGACTTTTAAACCACTTTGTCTCTCAACACTGTAGTGTTCGAAGTCCTGGCAGGAAATCTGAATCTTTTCATGTCAGGTATCCACCAGTTGAGCTGGAAATCCACCAGTATGACCTAAACTGTGTGTTGGTGTGACTTAAAAACCAGTAAAAAACGAACACAATCAGGCGCATGTAATTCTGCCATGCACTTGCAGAATTATACCTCCTTTTTTTACTTTGCATTTTCATTACTACTCAGCACTGAGTAAAAATAAGAGTGTGCTGTTCATTGACAAATCTTGTGCGAATTTTGATAATTTGTCTTAATTTATGCCATTTTTTGTACTCTTTTTATTCTTCCTAATTTGGTGAATAGTCTAACATATGTTATATATACTTGTAGGAGATGGGATGGTTTCAATGGAAAATGTTTGCAGTGTGTGTTGATGTCACAGCGATGAACAAGTGAGAAATTTCTATAATTTTACATAAATATTATTTATAAGTAACAGGTCAAATATACTGATTTTTCATGTTCGCCTTGAAAAATTGGACATTATAGGCGGGCTTTTGTCGTGGAATCCCGTTAAGGCTTGTCTGGTAAGCATTATCTTACTCATTATATGCCTTGATTGACTCCAAACTTGGTATGCATGCTTCTTTCAATGACTCAAAGTGCACGTGCACAAGGAATCGTTACTCTGCACTTCCTATTTTTAGAGTTATTGTCCCTTTGTCCAGGCCATTTCTCCTAAATATGAAAGCTATGGACTTCGTTGGATGATAGATCTCAAGAAAAAGTGCAGCACACTTAAACTGGTACTTTGTATTTCATGATATATATTTTTCAGTTATTGCCTCATGTAAATTTTCATAAATTAAAATGTCTGGGCCAATTCTCCTACTCTTTAAAAGCTATTGACTTGAAACTTCATAGGATGATGTATCTCATTAAGAAGTGCAGTGCACAATATAACTTGTACGCTGCACTTAATGATTTTAGAGTTGTTGCCCTTTGTTAATTTCGGCGTCCCCTTAGGCTTGTCTGGAGCATAACTCACTGACTATCGGTTCAGATTGACACCAAAACTTGGTATGCATGCTTCATTCAATGAGCACAAAGAATTGCTATTCCTTGCACTTCTTATTTGTTGAGATATTGCCCTTTGTGAATTTTCATATATGTATTTCAATGTTGCAAAACAGTTTAAATATCAATTTTATTTCACAATTTCAAAAACTTGTAATGCTTACATGATACACAACTCGTAATGCTTTGTGGAAGGAAAATGATGAAACATCACTTTAAGTGTGCTCTTTAGCTCGACTATTCGATAAGAATAATTAGAGCTATTGTAGTCACCCGAGCGTCGGCGTAACAACTTATGTTAAAGTTTTTTTTTAATACCTCAAATATTTTCAAAGTCCATTGACATATGGCTTTGAAACTTTGCACACTTGTTCACCATCATGACCTCAACCTGTAGACAGGAGGAGGTAACTGTATAAAGCATTTTTACAGAAAAATATGCCCCTTTTTCGACTTAAATTTACGTTGAAGTTTTTGTTATACCTCAAATATTTTCAAAGTCCATTGACATATAGCTTTGAAACTTTGCACACTTGTTCACCATTAAAACCCCAACCTGTAGACAGGAGGAGATAACTGTATCAAGCATTTTGACAGAATTATACCCCTTTTTAGCTCACCAGAGCCGAAGGCTCAGGGTGAGCTATTAGTATCAAAGGGGGATGCTCCGGCGTCCGTCGTCATGCGTCAACCATCGTCTTCTTCTCTGAAACTGCTAAGCAGATTTACTTCAAATTTGGTCTGTAGCATCCTTGTGACAGTCACACTTGAATTTGCTCATGTCATTCCAAATTGGCCCCTTTTAGGGGTCAGCAGAGCTTAAAAATAAAAAAACCTTAAACATCTTCATGATGGATGATCACCAAACTTTGTCTGTAGGATTCTTGGGTAGTCTTTTATCAAGTTTGCTCATATTAAATTGATTGCCCCTTTTAGGGGCCTCTAGGGCTAAAAAATAGAAAAACCTTTAGACATCTTCTTCTACAGAACTAATGGATGGATTGATCACTAAACTTTGTCTGTAGTCATTCTTGGGTAGTCTTTTATCAAGTTTGCTCATATTAATTTGATTGGCCCCTTTTAGGGGCCGCTATGCTATAGCTAAAAATAGAAATACCTTTAAATGTGTGCTTCTATAGAACTAATTGATGGATGATCACCAAAATATGTCTGTAGCATTCTTGGTAGTCTTTTATCAAGTTTAACACATATTAATTTCATTGGCCCTTTTCAGGGATCTCAAAAGCTAAAAATAGAAATACCTTTTAAATGTCTTCTACAGCACTAATTGATGGATGATCACCAAACTTTGTCTGTAGCATTCTTAGATAGTCTTTTATCAAGTTTGCTCATATTAATTTGATTGGCCCCTTTTAGGCCCGCTAAAGCTTGAAAATAGAAATACCTTTAAACATCTCCTTCTACAGAACTAATCGATGGATGATCACGCAAACTTTGTCTGTAGCATTCTTCCGTAGTCCTTTTATCAAGTTTGCTCATATTAATTTGAATGGCCCCTTTTAGGGGCCTCCAAAGCTAAAAATAGAAAAATCTTTGGAAATCATTTCCTACTGAAATCACCAAACTTTGTCTGTAGAACTCTTAGGTAGTCCTTTTATCAAGTTTGTTCATATTAATTTGATTGGCCCCTTAAAGGGGTCCCCTAAAGCTAATATAGAAAACTTTGAACATCATCTCCTACTGAAAACTTCAAACATCTACACCTTACATGTTTTGCATGTGACATTTTGTGTTTTCATTCAAAAAAGTTATCAAAAAAAATTTGTCCAGTCAAAATTAATCCTGCTCTAGTGGTCATTTATTCTGCATTTATTCTACATAGTCTCATAGGAATACACTTGCAACATACATATTTTTAACAAAGCCTTTCCAAAATATTAGGGCAAAATATTTCAATTTATATTGTGAATAATGAAATGATGGGTAGATGAGTGGTCTAGGGCCATCTTAGTGCCCTATTGTTTATTATGAAGAAAAAAGCGAAAACAATCAGTGTTGTGAAAGTATATTACTAGAGGGGCAAGTTAAAGTTGAGTTGAACTTGCCGAAAGAGCTGGACTTGCCTTTCAGCAACTTCTTTTGAAAAATAATTTCCAACACTGAAAAGCAGTTGTTTCTGGTGAGCGACTCAGGGCCATCATGGCCCTCTTGTTCAACTTAGAATTTACATTTAGATTTGCATACCACCACAGATATTTTCATATTCTATTGAAACAAGTTGAAATTTTATACTCTTATTTGAGAGCATAAAAGGACTCTCTTCAAGGACTTTAACTGTAACTTGGATTTCAAGAAAAATTTTGATCTTTTGTTATTAACTATAATATTAGATAAAATTTTACATTATCAAGGCTCTTTTACTATCAAGCAGTAAGAATAGTCGAGCGTTGCTGTCCTACCGACAGCTATTGTTTTAAAAACAATTCTTAAACATGCAGTTGAAATGATTCTTGTAGTTGAAATGATTCTGAGAAATTCTTTTTACAAAAAAAATTAGAACTTTCAGGATAAAATAGTTTTTTATTTAAAATAGACCCAAGATATTTGGCACTAACCTATATTGGGCTGCTTAAAATCTATGGATGCAAAAAAAGTAGGAAGAATGTTAATCTTTTAAATGTATTACAAGCCATGGCTAGTAAGTTTTAAGCTCTTGTAGTTTAATTGTCAAAATACCTTTTTAGTGTATCACATAAGAGGAGTTCTGAGTTCAAATCTCAGCGGGAGCACTTATATTAAAATGCTAATTCATGGTTTGTAAAATTAAAACAGGGCTGTGAATGTTATGTCTATATCAAAGTCATTGTTTATTTGACATTTATTAAAATCAAGGTTTTGTAAATTTAATAAGATATTTGACAGTATGATTTTTAAAAACTGTATCACCTTAAAATAGTGAAACTACATTTTCTAGTGTGTCTCAAATCATTTTTTGTACACATTGTTTGCATTTTGTATACATTGCTTGCATTTTGTATACATTGCTTGCATTTTGTATACATCGCTTGCATTTTGTATACAGAGTTATAGCTACATTTTTGACATTTGCTATTATAGGAACATCACTTCCGGAACATCACCCACCTCCTGAAAAAAAATGTGATAAAATTGATAGAAAGTTGTAAAACTGTATAAAAATATGTCCAAACATCCAAATATAATTAGTTAACCTGATTTACAAATTGGGCAATAAAAATTTTCCTATTTTCAAAAATATTTTTAAAAAATGAGCATGGAGTTCTGTAATAAAAATTTAGCTGTGGCATACCACAGGTTAGTCTTGTCAATAAAGGTCAAATTATCGTAGAATAATCTCCCTTTGATCAACAAGAACAAAATTACTATCCAGCATTCAGTGTTACTATATATACACCTGGAAATAAGTTAAGCACACCAGCATTTTGCCTCAATTTGGACAAGATGACAATTGAAATTTTAAATTTTCTTTGGGCGAATGGTACGAACCACCTGTAGTCACCTGCACCATCTAGAACAAGCTCTGCACCAAGAATTGGCAAAAATTTACCTCAATATCGCCATTAGACGCCTTTCTGGTAGTATGAGGAGAAGGATTGAGGCTATCATCCGGAACAATGGCGATTACACACGTTATCAAAAATTTGGCTACATAATGTCATTTTTAAGTTATATAATCAACAAAATTTACAAAAATATCAACCAGTAAATGTTTTGTTAACGCTCTAACATCGTGCTCATAAACACTTACATTTTTGGTAGAAAAGAATCAACACATTTGCTTATGCTTTCAATAATATTTGCGTTAAGAATAAACTAAACTCATAAAACTTACTGGTTTATGATTACTATAACTCATAAATTTACTGGTTTATGATTACTAAATTGGTATCATTAGTTATCAAATTACTGTTTCCTGGCTCAATCAAGTCATCATCTCATGACAGTGCTTTCAATCACATTTAAAATTTCTCTGGTAGTGCTTATATTTATTATAACCTATTTCCAGGCATGTATACACATGAATTTTCCTTTCAATTTTGAATGCCTTAGATTTATGAACCTGAGTCAACAATATCAATAAACCTTTGAAACTTTCTTTAAACTGATGTAAATCAGTGAACATATAAGTATTAGAAATAAATACATTAATTTATTTTCACAAAAAAAACCCAGAAAAATACAAACATGATGAACATTTTCCTGATTTTGCCCTCAAATTCTGAATGGTGTTGTACAATTCCATTATACATGTAAATGTATCAATTAAGAAATACTGATATTATGAGAGAATAATTATAGTCTGCATATATGCTGCCTGTCGCTTCAATTTTATTCTTATTTAAACCGATTGATATTGATATGTCACAGCCTGACAGGGGCTCAAACACCTAGCTAACCCTTGGAACACTGTTCTTCGAAAGGAGGCCGGTATTTTACACCTATCAATTAGGAGAAAGTCACAAACTCTTATTATTTAACCAGGATTGAGCCTTAAGTGCAGACAATATTAACCTAATGTTCGGGAATACAAGGGAAAATACAACATTGTTTTACATTTTATAACTGTTAATTTCATTTGCAATAGTAGTGCCATTTAAGCTCTTAAATTGTTTATTTAGATATAATTTTGGTAAAGATCCCAGTAGTACCTATATTATTAAAAGTCATGACAGGTCTTTAAAGTAACATACATTTCCTATTCCCTTCTGACATTAAACTGAAGATATCATCAAAACTCTATTTATTGCAATGTTTCACCATCATATACATGTATCTATCTATCACTTAAAACAGGTGTTTATGGGGACCCAGTTTGTTTACTTCAGTCCTTTTTTTACTTTTTCACACCTGTTTATTTCATATAATTTGTAAGTTGTATCTCTAGTAAAGTCCATACCAGATTAATTTTTTTGCATTAAATATCACCTAATAACCTAAACTATAGAAGAGCCAAATTAATCTTTAGATATTCCCTATAAATTAAATCAATAAACATCATGTTTTTACTTAAATAATCAAATTCATTAAGATTCTCCTAAAAATAGAAAATATTTAGTGAAATAACCCTAATTTAATAAGATTAGGCTTAATAAATCCCAAAAATAACCAAAACAGTTATAAAAATCCATACAATTGTATGATAATTATTAACAAACATCTTTAAGGGTCCAAACCAAAAAATCTCTAACTTGTATAAAAGTTACAATGATTATCCTATATAGCCAGATAAGAAGTCAATCCAACAATAAATGAGGTAATTTTACCATAATTTAACTTCTCCTACAAGAAAAGGTCTATAGTTTATTAATTTGATATGATAATATCTATTAACAACAATATTTAACTGACTTGGAGAAGAAAACCCCATCAAATTCCATCGGAAACTAAATAAGTTATGACATAATCAATTATAATTAATGGCCATTTACAGACCAAGGGAGAGAACTGTGAAAATGGACCTCGCACTGATTTTTCAGCATGCAAATTAAATTAACTGAATAAGTAGTTCTATACACACAAGATATATCCAATATAATTGAAGACAACTTATTGAGATTTTAAAAGAGTTAATCTAACCAAATACAACATAAGATTCTTTGATAATAATTATAGGAAAAAAAGAAACTTTTATAGCCAGTAAATGAAAAATACCACTAAATAGCAGGAGTTATCTGCTCTCCCCTTTATAACAAATACATATATGACTTATATGACAGTATGATATGTTTTAAACTTAGTTTGTGTAAATATAATCATATGAAAAGTGCTGTGATAGGTCTACAATGTTAATAAATTCTAGAAAATGTCCTTAAACTCCTTTATTTAATGATTATTCACTCCTTAAATAACACTTATAACATGTCAGAGGAGAAATTAAACATAATATGATAAATGTTGAACCCTGATATAAATTATTTGTTTACCTGGGCTTTACAAAACCAACATAGAGTGTTTGCGACCAGCATGGATCCAGGCAAGCCTGCGCATCCGCGCAGTCCGATCAAGATCCATGCTGTTCACTATCAGTATCTCTACTTGTTATAGGGTTTGTAAGCGAACAGCATGGATCCTGATCAGACTGAACGGACGCACAGGCTTGTCTGGATCCATGCTGGTCACAAACACTCTATGTTGGTTTTGTCATGACGCGGCTCAAATGTTAATAATCTTATTATTTTCTATATATCTCAATAAACTAGGTAATTTATAGTCGCCTCCTCCATGAAAAATAATAAGTTTAATATGTTTAATCTTCTTTTACTTTAAAAAAAACTTTATTAGAAATTGTTTATTTAAGCTTAAATCTACCTTCTTTTGATATATTAAATAGGTGGATAGATCTTATTGAGGAAGAATGCTGTGCACAAGAACGATAACTCTTCCCATTATAATTTTTGAGTTATTGCCCTTTGTTATTTTTCATACTTTTTGTCCGGAGCTTATCTAAAAGTGTTAAAGGTATCAACTTAAAACTTCATAGGTGGATAGATCTCATTGAGGAGGAGTGCAGCACACAAGAATGATAACTCTACCCTGCATAATTTTTCAGTTATTGCCCTTTGTTATTTTGTCCAGAGCATTACTAAAAAAGCCTTGGAGATATCAACATGAAACTTCATATGTGGATAGGTCTCATTGAGGAGGATTGCAGCACACAAGAATGATAACTCTACCCTGCATAATTTTTCAGTTATTGCCCTTTGTTATTTTTCATGCTTAATTTTGTCCAGAGCATAACTATAAAAGCCTTTGAGATATCAACTTGAATTTTCATAGGTGGATAGATCTCATTGAGGAGGAGTGCAGCACACAAGTAACTTACCCTGCATTATTTTTCAGTTATTGCCCTTTGTTATTTTCAGCCATCAGTATTCACATTGGTTTCAAATCTGTAATCACTTCAGCCATCAGTTTTCATTAAAATTGAATTATTCTGCTCTACTACATATTTATTCTTCCAACGTGCAAACACAGCTCTTTTTTTTTTTAGTAAAGATGAAGCATTTGTAAGACATGAGAATAAAATAAAGTATTACCTCCTTCAAATAACAATCATCCTATGAAGTTTGAATATTGTGGGCCAAATGGAACTTAAGTTATGCTCCGGAAACTGTTTTCAGTTTAAAAGTAATAGTGACCTTGACCTTTGACCTTGTGACCTCAAAATCAATAGGGGTCTTCTACCCAATATGGACAATCATCCTATGAAGTTTGAATACTGTGGGCCAAATGGAACGTAAGTTTTGTCCATTTTCAGTTTTAAAGTAATAGTGACCTTTGACCTTGTGACCCCAAAATCAATAGGGATTTTCTACCCAATATTGACAATCATCCTGTGTAGTTTGAACACTGTGGGCCAAATGGAACATAAGTTATGTTCCAGAAACTGTTTTCAGTTTTAAAGTAATAGTGACCTTGACCTTTGAACTTGTGACCCCAAAACCAATAGGGATCTTCTACCCAAAATGGACAATCATCCTATGAAGTTTGAATATTGTAGGCCAATTGGAACTTACGATATGCTCCAAAAACTGTTTTCAGTTTTAAGGTAATAGTGACCTTGACCTTGTGACCCCAAAATCAATAGGGATTTCTACCCAATATGGACAATCATACTATGAAGTTTGAACACTGGGGGCCAAATGGAACTTAAGTAATGCTCTGGAAACTATATTCAGTTTTAAGGTAATAGTGACTTTGACCTTGTGACCCCAAAATCAATAGGGGTCTTCTACCCGATATGGACAATCATCCTATGAAGTTTGAATATTGTGGGCCAAATGGAACTTAAGTTATGCTCCGGAAACCAAATAGCTAACGGACGGATGGTCAGACGGACGGACGATAGGGGGTATAACATAATATGCCCGAAAACAATTGTGAATGAAAAATGAAAAGCCACCTTCATACACATGCATGAGCTCAGGTGAGCTAAAAATAGTGAAACTGGTTTCATAAAAGAATCAACTCTATATCATTACTTAAATTTATTGTATTCTTTGAATAAATACATGCAAAAAAACATTATATAAAGTAACACTTTTTCCTCTAAAAGAAAAGAAGAAATATTTACAAATAGGTTAAAAATTGAATATATGAACTGTGAAAGGCTATACATTGTATAAACAAATTAAAATTAGAAAAAAAAAATCACTAAAAAAATAACACTAGATTCATGCTATGTTTTTTAATGGAAATTTATAGTGTTTTAGATTATACAAACAAATAATGTAAAAATAAGCAAGCATTAGGCAATCAGAACCCATGCCAAACACCTTTATTGTGTCAAAATATGCTTGTAAAAAATAGCCCGTTGATGGGTAAAGACAAAATGATATAAAAAGTAAATTTTGTCATATTTTGCATATTGTTGATGCAAAGTAAATTATAAATCTGAAAGGAATTATTACAAAATGTAAACTTATTTTGACTTTCACCTGTTCACTCACTATATATACGATTGGATGGGCATACTCTTGTAAAATTCTCCCAATTCTTTAAGCCTGAAAAAAAATGCTTTAATTTGTATTTTCCAAAAGCTTTTTTTATCAATGGTGTCCGTTAACAGGTTAACAGTTTCAAGAGTACGCCAAATTGCCATAAAGCTGAGTCATCAGTTGCTTCTATCACATTTTAGCATTAAGTATAGTTAAAGAGAGTTAGTATTTTGTATGAACATCAAAATACCATTTTGTTTTCATTTTGCTACCTCTATGACAAATTATTTTATTCCAAAGTTATAAGCATCTAACAAGCTATAAATCCATTATTACAACATTATACACATGTTTTCCTTTTCTAAAAAAGAATATTAATATCAATTTCTGCGGCATTGTGTGTCTGTTTGATTTGCAAAGACTTGTGATTCAGAGAATTTTCATCTTAAAAAAGCAAAAGCAGGAAATCAGATACAAGAAGCATGGAGTTAAAAGCTACATGGGATCTGATACAAGAATCATGAAGTAAAAAGCTACATGGGATCTGATACAAGAAACATGGAGTAAAAAGCTACATGGGTTAAAAAGAATTGAATTCTGATACAAGAAACATGGAGTAAAGAGCAATTCTGGGATAAAATTCCAATTATCTGTCTAAAACAAATCAATCTGTTGATTCATTTATTAATATAGGTAATAAAAACGTAAAGTTGATAAAGATCCAATTTAAAATATTAAAATAATTAATGTACAAAAAACAAAACAAAAACTATTCAAACATTTAAAAAATAAATATATAAACATTTAGATAAATTTATCACAGATTCTAGCTACCCAATAAACAAAATTAATGAAATGGAATGTTTTATTAGTACTGGTACTGCAATTAAAGCAGCAGCAGCAACAGTTACAACAACAACAAAACAATAACAACAAAAACAAAAACAGACATACATTATATTACATACCTAGCATAAACTGTAAGCATAAGACCAACAAATTAAGAAATTTAGATTTGGTATTACTTTTGTTTTTTTATGACAAGATATGACATTTTGTCTTTATTTCAAATGTATTTTTTCTGATTGCATACTATCTTATTGTTTATGGTACAATTCTAACGGACAACAGTTTCTCCATAATCAGATATATTTTTTTAATTGTTTTGGAGTATTAACAAAATACGAACAAAATGTGCTATCTTATCATACAAAACCAAAGTTGATTAAATCTAAAAATTATTTTAGTACAGTCTTTTAAACGTTTTGTATCGGGTTATTAAGCTGTTGTTTAAATGGTTAACACCTTTTGCTGTGACACCCCTACTTATGATGCAAAATATTTAGTATCATGGCACCCAAAGTTTGAGACTTGAATAAGCAATTATAGATAAATTTTCGAAACTCATCAATTCAATGCCCACAAAAATTAAAACTTTACAGCAACTCTTAACACCTATATAACGATACACAACGAACATACAACAATTCACTAACAAAAACAATCTACCGGTATCTTTATTTTAAAATGTGTATTACACGTAAAAAAAGTAGCATAAACATACAAGCACATACATAAATATGTAAATAAAAGTATAAAGACAGGCAATAAGTGCCATTTTCAAAACACGTTGTATTCTAAAGGGCATTTTGACATCATTTATAATAATAGCAATGGCAATAACCATAATGATTGGTTACTTTTTTGGCAATCTTGATATACATCAATTAACCTGTAACACCCTAAAATCTTAATTGGACATGTCCATCTTTCAATCTGGTCAAAAAGCATTGAAATTCTCAAAATAAGTGCACACTTTTGAAATATGGAACAGTGCAAACCATTGCCTATTTTGGTAAAGATCTAAAATATTTTTAAAAATTAATAAAATAAAGAAACAAAAGTTAGAAGTAAGGTAAAGTGTTCTTTACAATAAATTAACATCTGCACAAATTCTCTTAATTTGTATCAAATACAGAAACAATTATTGCATTCTGAATCAAACCTCTTGATATAATAAATTTTTTTGTCAAGAAGTGGTTTCAAAGAAATTAAGCAGCAACTTGAAACAATAAATTATGACAAAAATAAAGTTAGCCCTCTATACACATCAATAAATAAACAGTTTTAACGATAAATCATTTGGCAACTTGCCAACTTTAACCCTTGTAGCCCTTTTCAACAGCATCCTCCGTTTCTTTCAACTCTTTCGCAAAATTGAGTGCTTTTTTCATTTTCTTCTCCCAAATGTTGAAATCTTCCATGAACTCCTCGAAGCTTTGAGGTTCTTCATGAAGTGTTGTAATGGTGACAGTGCCATCCAATTTGGGGTTCTCCCTCAGCCAATGAGAGAGCTGTATTTGAGCGCTATCCACTTGCTTGTTCATGTTGAGTGATTGTAATGTGTGGATGAGGTTCTCAAAGCATGTGTGGATCCACTTCATGTATACACCTGAGGATTCTGAAAATTAGACGAAAAAATAATGTTTTTTTTCTTTAACACAACATCTACTGCACTCATTTTTATTTTTTGGTGGGTTTAAGTCATTACAATGAACTGTAAAGGTAAATATTTGACGACTTTCCGGGTTTACTGCTCGAGGACCTTTAAAGCCCCTTCATGTGTAATATCAAGCATAAGCAAGCACCTATCACATTTAAGCTAAACAAATACAAAATACAATAATATTATTATACAATTATTGACTAGTGTGCCATTGAATATGATGTGATATTCACCGGCAGATGACATAATTTGACCAAGGCGATAGCAGAGGTCAAAATGACTTAATTTCTGCCGGTGAATATCACCATCATATTCAATGGCACACTAGTCAATAATTGTTTTATTATATGAATAGGCTATAAGAATTCAAAAATGTACAGAAAAATACGGTGAACTTTATACATGTACAACATTGAAGCGCGGAAAAAAAGACGCAAGTGTAAGGCGTGCAACAACTACTCAAACACTGCGCATACAAAAGTAATTCAAGCTTATACTCATCATGGCGGTAAAGTAATGATATTTTAATTGAGAGGACAAAAGGCAACAATTCTTTTTTTAAATAAGCACACGTTATTAACAGTCTACCATATATGGTCATTATATATGAGTCTCAATCTATTTTTAGACTGGGAAAATCCAATTCAGCCAGTGAATATGATACTACACCCAGTGAATATGATTCTATAAAAAGTTCTGTTAACAACCGTTTGGAACAATGAGATTGCAGCTATATTTAGATCATATAATAATGTAATTTAAATTATTATTAGACTTAATATTTTTTAACATAAGGATCCACACAATTGGGTACAATGTATATATATGTAGTTTTTAATCCAAAGCTCCAAACTTAACATGAACCTAAATTAAAACGAATTTGTATGAAAGCAACATATTGAAAACATTTAGCAAACAAACTTTTAACAATAACTGTAATATGTTGTTGTCATGTATCAAAAATATCTGATTGATCTTTTAAAGTTTTCAGCAAAAAGGGAGGTAACTGGTATCACTTCTTACTAATTATATTGTTATGTTTTGGGTTAAAAGAGGTTAATAGCATATGATATCCCTGGGTATATTAACTTTATTTATGCTGCACATAGAATTCTAAGCTTAATGTGGTTGCTCAGTAACAAAGATGCATCTTAGTGTATTATTTCCATGCACAGAACACATCACATTATAGCTACTATATTTAGTATATTCAGGTCAATATTGTCATATTAATGCTATCTAAGACTGAGGCTAAATTGCTCATTCTATATACATATTTATGGAAGGATAAAACGGTGTGTAAATTGTTACTGGGTTTTCAACACATGACATTCAACAAAACTATGATAACATTTTTTTTGTGCATACATAAAAGCATAATGTCCAGTGAGCTGCTATATATAGAGTTGTCTGTGGACCAGTGCACTCCACTTTTCTCAGTTGGTAATACCATTGTAAATAATAAATAAATGACCATTTAACAAATACTTAACCAAAAATAGGTTAACCAAGAAAGATTAGACCCATGGGTCATAAGAATTGATATTCAACTTTTTCTTTGAAAAGTGAAGCTAAAAATGCACATATTCAAATTACTTCAGTGTATAATGAAACAACATCCATGGAAAAACAGACAAGTCACTAGCAGTGAAAACCTTGAACCTGATGGACCTCTTACAGCAGAGCAAATTCATTAACATAAATATAGCAGGTTAAGGATTTTATACTTAAATATTGGAGCAGCATCGTAGAGTAAAACATTGTGTTAATATCTGCTTAAGGAAATAACAAGCCCGACACTGGGTAGATCAAACATTTATTTTAAACTTAGAAGGATAGCTTCCATTATAGTTGTCCAGAAGGAGTGCCAATATTGATAGACTTAAGCAGAACAATCACAAGCTGAAAGATGATGAAATACCTAGAAACAAGCACACAAAACTTTGCTAATGCAAACACACAAAAGAAAACAAATATATCCGATGATATTCTATGATGTTGCTTTGACAAAGCTAAAAATATGGCCGTATTATGAGGAAAAGTTGAAATTCTATTTTTAGACCCAATGACCTTGACATATTTAACATGAGAAACAATTAAAAGGGAGAAAGGTATACAAAAGTCATTAACTTCCTTCTCAAACCCTGTTTCTAAATGGTGGAGTAATTTGTTTACACATTTATCACATAAGCCATATGACAAGTGTAATAAACCCATTTAATAAAAACAATATTACACAAGTGTAATAACACTTTGACGCGATATCATTTACAATATAAAGAAACATAGCATTAAAGCGCGCTAATGTTTGCGTAACACAGTCTATCTGTGTTTCATTGAAAAATGACTCGTTTAACAGAAAAACTTTCTTATTTTAGATATGTAATAACCCATGTAATAAATAGAATATTATATTTGTGTTTATTCAATACTAAATTTATAGAACTTGTTGAATAAAATAATATTATGCTCGCCAAAGGCTTGCATATGATTTTATTCAACTTGTTCAATAAATTTAGTATTACATTGTAAATCTACACTCATTCAATATCCTCTATATACATGATTGTATGTATGTAATTAATGAAATAAATATCAATGGGGTGCTACAAGAGAGGGGAGGTAAATGTGATAGGACAACTAGCAACTATAAGCCACATCAGACTACATGCATTTTGTGGATTTTTCAGTGTAGCAATTAAGATAGTATCTGTCAATTTGCTCTAAAACAGTATTCTAATATATCCATGCAGCTATAATCAACTATACCTCTTAAATGATCCACGCTTGCTATAGATGAAAATTCAATGAAAAATTTGTCAGTTTCATATAATGAAGTATTGCACATTATCAAATTGTCATTTAAGTTACATTTTTTTGTCATCGTATTTTTGCAATTTATTATCAATATTTGAACCGCTAATTAATAAGCCAAAAATAATTGAAAAATAAACATTTTAGATTTTAAGTATAAAAAAGGTTCTCAACAAAACAGCTTTTTTATCTAAAAATTTGAAATGAAGAAAACAAAACAAAAAACTAAAACACCTATGATGTGAGTGATTCAGTTCATTAATTAAAAAAAAAGGAGGAGTTATATAATTACAATTGTCTTTGGCCCAAATGCAACACATAAAGTTATATACATACCAACATTGTCAACTACATTTTTCAATATCATGATACACTCTTTTGGTTTCTCTGTGATTTTGTAGAAAGTTCCGAGGGTGGCTGCGGCCAGGAGCCGGAAATAACTGTTGCTTGGCTGACACAGTTTCATCAATGCTACGCTTGTCTGCATCATATCTTCCGCTAACTGTAATCTGATATATAACAAAAACAATGTAATGAGGCCATACATTACTAAATTTGAATAATGGACATGCCTGACTTTTAGTTTGGAAAAGTTCATTAGAATTTTAAGGGATGTCAATTTTAAATCACTGAGCAGAGAAAAAGTAAAAAGATTAGATCACAATACACTGATGGCCTGAAAATATACTCAGAACTTAGGTCAGGTAGTATTAATACAACTATTAAACAATCAAAGGTACTAAAACCTCTACTTTCTAAGTCATCACCAGTTAATTACTTTTTCATAGAGTATGTATAAGTATAAGTAAATAATAAAAAATATGCCGTAAAAAAACCCAGTACATTTAGTCAATAGTTTAACATTATATAGTTAAAAAAATTATTATTTTTCAACACTTTTGTTAAGCATCAAATCTGACTTTGATTTTTTGAATGCAAAATAAAAAATAAATAAAAAAAAAAACATGACAATAACAACACAATCTCTACTTCTAGCCAATAAAATTCAAAGTTGCATTATATGAAATGATCATTTTCTGTGAAAGCATATGTCTGTTGCTCTGTTTATCAAGATGCTTATCAAAAATAAAAAAATGTGTGCATATAAAGGGCAATTTATAGGAATTCATGTCAACCAATAAGAAACTGAATGAAGACTGGACAACAGTTTTTTTACTGATTATATTCTTCTATAGAAATCAAGTCCTTTATATGTACTTAACCTCATACTTTGCTGAACTTTTGTAATAGACTTGCTTTAGTAAAATAGGTTAAAAGATTTCATGACCTAATTGTTAAGGTTGTTGTCACCTTAAAAACCCTCACCTCTGCTAATTTCAATAGTGAAATATTAACACAGAGCATCGAACAGTACCCAGACTATATACATGTGTAATCTGACCTTTAAGATTATCTATACTTGTGGCAAAGACCTATTAATTATAGCCATAAGCACGCATAAATCAGGCAATTCAATGCACTCAATAAGTTGTTTGTAGATATCTTGTAAAATTACAAATTTGACGCAAAGGTAATTTTATTTAAAACTAGAGTGACTCACAAATGTTGCTATTTAAAGGTAAATGATTTCAGGTTCTATGCAACATTACTAGCTGGAAAATACCTAAATAAGGTATTTCTATATACCTGAAACATCATTACATCTTGTCCTTCTTTGAGTTTTGACTGGTCTTTTATTGATTTAAAAGGTTTCAGTATCAAATTAATAAAATCAAGCAGACAACAGTATTAAATCTGCCAAAACTGGCCAAATACTTGGACATAGGTCCACTATTCACTTTTGTTAAAAGAAAGTTTAAGCAGCAGATTACTGCAATTCATTTCTTTTGAAAATATGTAGTATTAAGAATTTATAATAATGCCAAATTATCATTCATGTTGTCTTCATAAGCCCTTGACCTTTGACAGTCCTTGACTTTTATTAGCCTAAACCTTTATCAACCATTGACCTTTTTACTTTTATATTATAACATATACATTCTTATTTTTTGAGTTATTGCCCTTTGTTAATTTTCATACTTTATTTTTGTCAGGTCATTTCTCCTAAACTATAATAGCTATGGACTAGAAACTCATAGGATAATAGTCTTTAATTACATGAGGCATCAAGTACTTGTATGGGATATCATTTACTTGTAAGAACAATCATGTAATTATAGTAAGTATCACATGATCATGTAATTGTATGAGTATAAAATATCATGTACAGTGTAATTCTATGATTAATTATACAATATATCATGTAATTCACAGTATCATAATTGAATATTTTCACAGCAGATTCAATATCATAACATATTTTTAAGAGGTTAAGAAGAGTACAAAAATTAGGATTGGGATAAAGGAGGGAAAAAAGGAAAAATACACATTTGAAAGGATTTATATATGGGTTGATATGGATATATCACTTACGGATGTTTCTTGCTGTCTGGTAAAGTTTCCCTAATAGCGTGAAAAATGAAAAGTTCTACATTGGTGATATACTGTAGTGAAAGCTATAATATATGTGAACAAAACAAACATTTATACAAACAGACAATAATTAAATTATGAAATTAACTTTCACATAATTATTCATAATTAAAATCCAATGACTTTATAGTACAATGGACAGTTTATTTTTAGCATCATGAAATTTAAGCAACTTAAAAGAAAAAAAAAACCAAAAACAATTTTTAAAACCTATAAACTTATTTTTAATACATACCTATCCATTTTAGAATAGACTTGTCCAAGTAAGGCATAGACTTGCGCTGTTCTTAAGCTGACCTCTCCGTAATGTTGAATGACAAGTTCCAATGCTTTTCTTGCTTCGGTCTCGGCAAGTCTCAATGTAGCATCCTGGGTTTCTTTATTGGCGTGGAAAGCTTTCCATTGCAAGGCTGATGCTGTTGATGGAAACAGAAATTATCTAAATTGTAGACAGAAACATATTACATATTTATTGTTTTTCAAACTTTCAAGGACCAGAGGTGTAGTAATTAAGATGTCTTCAATGAGCCCTTAAGTTTTAACCCTGAATTAAGGTGCTAGCTCTAATAATGGGTCAAATGAACTCTTGCCTTACTAAGACATTAGTTAAAAATTGTTTCAAAATTCCTTACGTTTGTTTAAAGTCACTCATATTGACACTATTTGACACTCATTTGGCAAGGATTCTACTTTTACAGATTGAGGAAGACCGAATACGTCAAAGAAATCAATAATTCATAAAGATATATTTTTTAATATACATGTCTACATAGACTGGTATACTCATATTGTAGGTATAAGAGCATGCACTGTTATAGGTACTAGTGTATGTATGTCTTGTAAGCAGAATAAGGGTTACTTCCTGCATATATAGGTCAACTTACCAGAGGTATGAAGGAAGATGTACAACATGGGATGATCCTCTGTCAGAATTCTTTTAGCGATTCTCAGGGCCTCGTAAGAATGATAGAAATATTTCTCTGTATCAAACTTTTGTAACACCATCAGGGCCTTACTGACTGCTCGATGAACATAAGCCAACTCAATAGTGTCGCAACAATATATCTTCTTCGCAGTTGATAAGGAAAACTAGAAAAATCAAAAATAACTTTACTTGGAATTTTTTTCAGCAATGATTTATTCTATGTATTTTTCGAGCTACTCAAAAGAATGATCATAAATTTATGACCTAAGTGAATGAAACATTTGCTTTTTTCATTTCTGAAGGTGATATAATACATGTAATGATATTTGTGATGTTGAGATTTCAATGAATATTGATGAATATTCATGTTGCCAAGTGATAGCTTGTGAGGACAATATGACCAACAGGATAGCAACAAGCAATACCATGCTGAAGTAGTCGTAACGCTATCACTGGCTAAAAATATCTGTCTCGGAAGCGTTATTTTATCAGAACCGTTCATTACAATGCGATGTTTCTCCTACCTACACAGCTGTTGTAAATTCATGAAATTACTTTTCTATTTTAAGTTTTAGCTAGCCTGCTGTTGACACCCAAATTTACCCACACAACCAGTGCAGACCAAGATATGACAGCATGGATGTACTGATGGATGTAAAGCTTAACACATTTTATAGATTGCATGGAATAATTCTTATAAGTTAAGCACACCCCGGATATCTTAAATTGGTTGTGATTGAAAGTACTGTCTTGAGATGACAACTTAATTGAGCAAAGAAATAGTAATTTGATAAGTAGCGATACCAATTTAGTAATCATAAACCAATAAATTTACAAGTTTAGTTTGTTGTTAACCAAATAATTGAAGAATAAGCAAATGTGTTTTTTTTACCAAAAATGTAATAGGTATGGTGTTGGAGCCTTTACAAAACATTTACTGGTGGATATTTTTGGTAAATGTTGACAATTATGTAACCTAAAATGCCATTATGTAGGTGTGTGTAACCGCCACATGCCCGGATGATTGCCTCAACCCTTCTCCTCATACTACCAGTAAGGCATCTTATGCGATATTGAGGTTAATTTTGTTATTTTTGGTGCAGAGCTTGTTCCAGTTGTTGCAGGTTGACTACAGGTAGTTCATACCATTGCATAAATAAAATTCAAAATATCAGTTTGGTCATGTCAAAATTGAGGCAAAATGCAGGGTTTGTTTAACTTATTCCCAGGTGTATATTATTTCACTTTAACAAAAACACCTTAAACCATTATAAAAAATATATATGATTTCTGACATACTAATGCTAGCTGCAGGCATGACTCATCTTGTCTGAACTCAGTGGCAAAGTGAACTAAATGTAAAAGTGCCTTCAAATACAGAGGATTGCGTTGACCAAAATGATGCCTGGAAAAAGAAACAAACAAAAAAACACTTTAAAATACATTGCAATACATTATGTAAAATCAATTGTTATTCACTAAAACATATAATATTAATAAAAGTACTTCTGATACAGCTTTCATGAAAACAAAATCTTTTCCACATTAATAAACATCTGCATACACCAAAGCACTATCATACTATCAAAATCATGAGTAAGAGGGATTTAACTACCGTTCAACCTCTGCAGAGCAACACCCTTTGGGAGTCAAAACCTTTGGTTGTTATTGAGAGGTGTTGCTCTGGAAAGATGAAATTTATATTTAAGTTTTATTTTGGGGCAAATTTACACTATTGTAGTTAATTTGTAATTGCTTTACAAAGGACCTCTCAACACAGGTTGCACTGTAATTACAGCATTTGTGTGTGCTTGAGTTTGTTTATACTCACCACGGGAAAAAAACATACGGGTGTGTAAATATAGCAATGATAATGTCTTGACTATTACACAAGTTTAAAGTCAGGCCAGACACATATCCATGCAGTCTGACCAGGTTTTTTTTACTATCTGCTGCTTAATACTAGTATTTTATTACCAAAATCCCTTCAACTTCTAAATGGACTGTTCCAAATTCAAAGCAAGGTAAGTCCATTACACAAATTTAACAGGTTTAGGCTTCAAACAAGACAAAAAGGATAGTGTTTACAACTCTGTAACTCTAACCTCATTTCAGTTAAAGCCAAACTTATAATTATAAATGTAACATCTGTGTTAATTAACTAACATCTGTGTTAATTTGAAAAGAAAAAAATCTATTTTTAGCCTCAGGGACACAATCAATACAGTGTTGTGGATCAAGGATGGTAACAAGACGAAAAGATAATTCTTACTTTGCAAGCTGTACAGTGTATATTGCCAGTTTTTCAGCACGTTTTACTTGCCATTTTGCACAGTATGCCATCACTGCATTGCACAATGTATTGATCAACACCACTTTATCACATGACTTCACTTCCTGTAGTAAAAATAGTTTTTGTCAAGCACAAATATTTGGAAAATTATAAGCACTGATGATGGTATTGCCAATAGCCGATGCTTTCCAAACTAAATTGGATAAAGGGGCTCATTGAAAGAAAGTGGTTTGCAAATATACAAATGACAAAAAATTACAAAAATGTATCTAATATAGCATATACTTAAACTATCATATACTGAATCAACAAAGCGGGGCACCAATACCTTGAGAGCTTTTTGCGACCATGAGAATGCTGGATTTACAGAACCAAGTTCAAGCAACATGTGACTCAGTTCTGTATATATTTCCGCTTCGTTGATAATATCCTGTCCGAATGACATCATTTTTATCTGCCACGTCATTTCCACTGCTGCCTGATAAGCCTGACTGGCTCCGATGAAATTGTAGTTTCGATTCCGCAAATGCATAAGTTTTACGTATCCACGATACTTCGTCATCCAAATATCTAAATGGTGAGATTCACGTAAGAAGGACATTAATATTGACATCACTTTCTCTGCGTCTGTATAGTACCCATATTCCGTCATAAAATCAATGAGTGAAAATGCTAATGAAGTGAATTGTTTTACACTGTCGGCATTCCTTGCGACCTTGTTATTGCTTTTAAGAACCGAGTAAAATGAACTGACAATATCTTGTAACAAGTTAACGTCAACACTTTCGAGCGATTTAAGATATTTGAAATACAGATGATAAAATTTTGGTTCCTGAAGAATTTCTTGGACGATGTCACACATGCAAAGTTCAAAGCCGACCGGAAGCATTTTACGCCTTGAAAGGACAGTTACAAGTTCAAGTTTCTTTATTTTTTCGAGAGCTTGTGACTCCTGTTCCAGTTGCTCTCTGTCAGCAGGGTCTGCGGATTTCTCCAACTTGTGAAAATGCTCCTCTGGAATCTATGGAAAAAAAAATGATAATAAATATTTTACACAAGCAAAAACTTTGACAAGCTGACCAATCATTTGTACCTATCCAGTGTATACTGGACAGCAACAATCTATTATATATAATGTACATGCAAATATGTATTTTCCTGTTTTAACAAAAGCCATATGTATACACCTATCAATATAAAAGTAACAAGCACAGCTGCACTTAATTATTTAAACATTCTTCAGTGTATTCATTTTAATGTGATATAATTATTGTGATAACAGTAAATTTGAATGCTTTCATGCAGTTAAAGCGAAAACAGACTCTTTTAATAGAATAAATGTTGCTTTTTCAAATTAATACCATAAAAATCTCGAATAAAAAATTCCTATTGAAAATTTTACAAAAAGTATTCAATACAAGGCTGTTATTACATAATAACTTAGAAGGAAGAAGTAAAGTCAGCATAGGATAATATATAAGGACATTTATTACCAGCAAATTATATGACCCTTTGGACCATAATGAGGACAACATGAGTTGCAAGTAATTAGCATGCTAAAGCCAGTTATAATAAGCCCTGCCTCCTTAGTATAACACATTCTTGGTCACTGCCGTACTTTTGAAGTCAACTGTTATGTTACACTGGTATAGTTTAAAAGCTATAACTTCTCCCATCGGACTGTTTTCATTAAAAAAAATCCTTTACGAGTCTGCATGTATTCAGGACACTACATGGACCATCACAAAAACATCACATTTCAGACTTACTGTAAGAAGAGATCGGAAGTTGTCTGGAGTTGGAATCCACTGTTGAAAGTAACCTTTAACAAGTGTGACAGCATCGTTAGTCTTCTCAAATCTGCCACTCCATGTCGGATATTTCTCCTCTTTCTCCTCAATCTCCCTCAACACCTTCTCCTCCTCTTGTTTTCTCTCCTCTTCTATATTTAGAACATTTTGTGCTTGACCATCTGTTAATAGCATGTGTATTAAGAAACTTTATAATGAAATAAATAAACACTGACTGTTCCGTGGATTAATACAAAAGATATAATTAAAAACCAAATATCACTCTCTAAATGGAACAAGATGAGTTAATTGTATGAAGTGTTCATCAATTAAATCTGTTTAACTTTTAGTTCCAAGATATTCATAAAATTTATATAAAAACTATGTATAAAGTCATATCAACAACGAACCATCTTTTTTGTTTGTTTTTGTTTTAATTGTTCTTTAAGCATAAATCAGACATAAGCAGGCATCTGAGAGAAAAAAGCTATTCTTATGTAAACTAACCAGATAGCTTTCTCACAAAATAACATCCAGTCCCTGGCAGGATTGGAATTGATTGAATAGTAAACTTACCTGGGGATTTTATTGAAGGAAGTGGTCTATATTTAGGTAATTTATGCCTTGGTGACTCCACCTCAGAAAACTTGGTATGCTGTGAGTTTGGTCTATGGATAACAGTATTGTCAAGAAATTCTACCAACAGCTTGTATCGTTTTCTCACTTCCTGTCCAGCATCAGGGTTTTGTAGAGCTTCTCTAAAAGCTCTGTACCAATCAATATGTTGTCCTTTGGCTGAAAAAAAACAACAAAACAACAACAATAAATAATGTTATTAATAACAAGTTTGTTTGCCTAGTTTTTACTTGCCATGTTTTTAAACACATTTTTGTTCATATCTCAGTGGTCTCCTCCTAACTGGTTTTCCTTGATAACTAAAATGCCAGTATTTAACAACACATTATTAGTCAGGGCTTATTGTTAGCTGTTAGCTTGTGTAGAAATAAATTACCGGTAAACTTTAATTTGAAACATCTCTTATATAGTCAATTATCAAAATACAAATCTCTTTTCAGATATAATAATAATCAAACATCACATTCATCCTAACCAAAAAAATATCACCTACATTGACTAATTTAATTCTGAAAGCATAAATATCTAAGAAATAATAATTCATTTTAGATTGGACAAGTTAAATCTATTATTTAGACTAACTACTTTATATTTACTTGACTTTGTAAAGAGGTTCTTGCTAACAGAGGGTTGCTCTGTAGAGATTGCACTGTACTGGTATACTCACTTGGAAGAAGATCAACAAGAACTCTTGCTTTATCAGCTTGGGTTGAACCAGCATGAATCCTCTTCAAGTCATCTTCCGACAATACACCACACTCTACCAAGTGTCCAAGAATGTGCTCGACACGTAGCTCTTGAACAAGTGCAATTCTGTTGATTCTAAGTCGCATAACATTTTGCTTGTCTAATCCAGACTCCCTTATTGGCTCTGGACTGAAATTTTAATAGAATTTTACTGAAAAGTATATCAAAAAGTATTCTGCGACTCAAGCATAAGCATCATCATGAATTATCATGTCAAGACAACATCCATATTTGGCACTAATTGGCTGCTGTATTGAAAACATCTTTTGCGTTTCATTAATATGAATTAGTTCTTTTAATCATGTGATTACTAATTGCTTTTGATTTTCCATAAATATGAGACATTAGCCAAACTACTATGTTATTGTTCAGAACTGTTCACTATTTAGGGGAGAAGATGTGTAAGCGACCGGATAGCTCAGTCGGTAGAGCCGCAGTACGGTATTCTGAGGGTCCTGTGTTCGAGTCCCAGTCAGGCTGTACATTTTTCTCACCCTGTGACATTTGGCGCCAAACATGGGGCCATGATGGTATAAGGTCCAAGTTCAATTTCACAATGTTCTCTTTCCATATTAGAAATTCGAGGACGAATTTCAATATAGCGGGGGAGTATGTCATGGTTCAGAACTGTTCACTATTTAGGGGAAAAGATGTGAAAGCGGCCGGATAGCTCAGTGGGTAGAGCCGCGATATGGTATTCCGAGGGTCCAGGGTACGAGTCCCAGTCAGGCTGCACATTTTTCTTACCCTGTGACAACTAGATACAAATAATAATAGATGTAACAGTTTTTGTTGGAAGTAAAGAATGGAAATAAGAGAAATATATTAAAATTAAATTGTGTAAGATTTTAACAATCCTTTGATATTTAAATTGTCTGAATGCAAATTCATCGATAAAATTTGATAATAATAACTGCATTGGAAAAGAGTCAACTCGGCCCTATACCAACTCGGCACGGGTCAACTCGGCCCACTTTACAAAAATATATAGGCCTATAACGTATTTACTTTGCTTTGCATGTTGTTAAGGTAAATGAATAATAAGAAATATCTTATTATTATTATATAATTATACATTGTACCTCTGCTGAAATAAAGTATATTTAGAAAAAAAAAGTTATTTATTTGTCTTGCAGATTCGATAAAATTAATATAGACACAGGCACGATTATCGAACCAGGGAAGAAAAAATATGAACAGATTAATAAAATAACTTCATATTTTTTCTTCCCAGGTCCGATACTTGTGCCTGTGAATATAGATATAATAAAAATGTGTTTCCTTAGATGCATTTTGTTTGTAAAGTAATTTTCAAAAAAATATGAAACAAAAACGTGTTTCCTTAATAGCATAAGCTTCTAATTAATTGCAGGTGGTCACTAATCAAATTTGAATGAATGAGCCAATCATAATTATCACCTAATTAATCGGTATCTTTAACATACACATTGATTGATAATAATAGCCCGTGACAATAGGAGTCCTTTGATGTCCTTTACTCATTTTTAAAAGTGGGCCGAGTTGACCCGTGCCGAGTTGGAATAGGGCCGAGCTGACTCGGGGGCCGAGTATGTTTTAGGGCCTAGCTGACCCGGATTCACTGCATTTAAGCTCCATGCTTATAGCCCTATGGTAATTGATAGACTGTCAATAATCTCAATTGGACATAATGGCAATGCCAATGGACCATAGAATCTAAGTTAGATGACGTCCTTCCCCTTTTTGAATTTTGCCAGTCAGATGGAATGAAATATGAAAACTACAACAATGCGTTAAAAATGTTAAATGCTAAGGATTTGAATACATACAAGTGCAAAAATATAAAAATATTTAGAGAAAATTAAGAAAGCTTCCTTAGCAACAGGTGCGTTGGCTTGTTTTTAAACACATATTTTTTAAATCAGCTAAACACAGACGATCAAATTCCTTACTCTGATAGAATAAAAGTCCCTTTCCTATTTACCGTTGCTGTCATTTTTTCTTTAATCAGAAATAAGACATAAATAAAAGAAAATAAGCCTGCAAACGTCGCTACCCATACACGTCCATTCGGAATATCTCGGATGAACCGGAAGTTAGTAGCCGGTGCGATATTTTGCGAAAATTAAGAAGAATGTTACAAAACGTCGTGAAAAAGCTATGCCAGGTTCCAATATTCTAATAATGATTTCAGATAAATTACATATATTTTATATATTTATTTTGATATCACTTAAAGTTTACACAGACCGTGTTTTTCGTTTTTGTCATTAGAATTCGCGAGAGGTTTAAATTTTTTAAAATGACCATTACATAATGAATGACAGACTATTCTCTCCCTTTCCAGTTCCTCCCCCTGACGGTTCTCTCCCAAACCGTTTCCTCCCCTGACGGTTCTCTCCCAAATTTGAAATATACAGACAGTTCTCTCCCAATTTTTTTATAAGTTATCATTTTAGTTTTGACTTAAAATCTAATAATATTTCTTAATGAAGATAATTAATAGAATGTGTTTAATTAAGTGCATTTTATGTTTTTTGTTTATCTGAAAAGTGTTTTGTAAATTTAACACCTTTTTCAGGTGTTTTAATCCTATCAACACCTTCATTGTGAGAGATTAAGATTATTGGACTGATATACACCTGTAATTTTGTAAAGGTTTATTGATATTCATTCATCTTTAAAATAACAAATAAGGTGATAACAAATATTTTCTTGAAAATAAATAAGCAAGAACTGGTATGCAATTAGTTTCACATTTTAACTTTTATACAAAATTGATTAAAGTATGTGTTGTCATTAACAATAAACATGAAACAATATATAATATCAAATAACTTATAAAAAATACTTATTCATCAACACCTTTTTACAGCTATTTTAATATAATCAACACCTTAATTCTGGAGACACCTTAATTAAATCTGTCAGCAAACATAACGCACATATGTACATGTATTGAACTCCTTTCTTCATTATACAAAAGAATGGAATTTAGCAATTAAAATTCATTCATCATTTTTTCTTATAAATTTTATTCTTATTTATTAAAAAAAAGGAACACACAATAATTAATATCTAATGATTATCCTAATCAAGTAAATTATTCATTAATTATTTTCAATGACTAAACACATTAAAAAATATACATTAAATCTAATGAAATAATATAAATCAGAATTGGTAAAATGTATTGAAAACGTATTTTTGTTGTTATTAAATGATTTGTATGAATGAAATAATAAAGAATGAAGTATTTTGTAATGAAATATTAGACGTTTATGCGGCATACATGGTTATTTCCCAAATAGTATTAAAGGTGTTTATTGGCGGTTTATCATAGTCACCAATCATATCAAATTTTCATATAGATAACTTATTTTTTACAGATTTTTTTACAGATTTTGTTATCAAAAAAATATATTTTTACACAGATCTTATTTTCGTTAGAGATCTTATTTTATAAAGACATTATTTTCATATAGAGTCGTTTTTCATATCATTCTGATAAAGATATTATTATCATACATATATTATTTCGTATAAATCTTATTCCTATACAGACATTAAAATATTTATTTTCGTAGAGTACTGTTATGACTTTATTTTCGTACGGTACCTATTCTTATATAAATCTAGATCGTTGTTTCAGGTTGTTTTTGCAATAGTTCGTTTTTTTATTTTGATACTTTTTTACCACAAGCATTTCTTGTCTTATAAGATCTTAAAACTTATTTGCAATTCATTCTTAAAACTTATTTGCAAAATCATTAAAAGTAAAGTTAATACTATTTTAATATAAGTTATGAACCATGTAAATCTTATATATATATATTTTCATATATTTTCGAACATACCATCTTGGTTTTATGTTAATGCGTTCTTACTATACTAAATTTGGAATATTTACCATATTTGCCGCACAAACGTCTATAATATATCATTAAAAAGAAAAATTATTCTTTATTATTTCATTCAAACAAATCATTTAATAACAGCAAAAATGGTTTTTGATACATTATATCAAAAATAAATCTTATTTTCGCAGACCCAATCGTATTTTCGATTTACACGGCAATTCAAGCTATTTTCACACAATAGTATTTTCGGCTCAAACTTTTTTAAATATATTTTTAGTTCTGAAATTTATTATTTTATTCATACAAATAAATTATTAAGAAAAAAAAAATACGTTTCTAATACATTATATCAAAAAATAAATCTTATTTTCGTAGACCCGATCTTATTTCGCTTTAACGGCAATTCTGAGCTATTTTCGTACGACAGTATTTTCGGCTCAAACTTCACTTTTGTAAAATATTTTTTTGGTTCTGAAATTTTAATTTGCTGTAACATCATTCAATGAATGCATAAATATATATTTTACATAATTATTTCAACAGATAAATGCACTATTTAAAAAATAAATCTTATTTTCGTAGCCGCGATCTTATTTTCGCGAAAATAGCTTATTTTCGGTATCCATCTATACCCGAATAATATACATGTAATTACATGCTAAAAATTTTTTTTTCTATTTTATCAAATGATCATAAACTTTCCCAATTATTTAACATCTAAATACTTCAATATTTTCTAATTTATATCAATTAATAATAAATTTACCCATTTACTTAACATCAAAATACTTCAAAAATAATGTATAAATAAAAATAAAAATGGGGAGGAACTGTCTGCTTATTTGCAAATGTGCTGACGGTTCTCTCCCAAAATAGGGAGAGAACCGTCAGGGAGGAAACGTCAGGGTAGGAACTGGTAAGGGAGAGAATAGTCTGACTACCTTACATAATCTGATAATGTTTTAGCTTGTGGCTTTGCTTTTATGCATATTTATGTAATTTTAGTTAATTACATGCTGTATATGCTTTTGCCAGTCAAAAAACATCCCAAAAAGTTTATAGATAATTTGTCTAAATTTAGGGCCAACAAACTGTATGCCATTTTATACTTGATTGATTATTTAACATTTTACAAAATACTTGCCTTTTTGTGCCCCCACTTTAGTGGCGGCATTTAGATTTACCCTTGTCTGTCCTTCCGTTCGTCCGTTCTCTTTTGTGTCGCATGTAACTCAAAAAGTATTTGACCTAGAGTCATGAAACTTTACAGGAATGTTGATCAGCATGTGTAGTTGTGCACCTCAGTCTTGGGTATTTTTGTGTGGATTTATTTAGTATTTTTCGAGTTATTGCCCTTGACTTAGTAAAATTTTGAAAGTTTCAACTTGTGTCGCATGTCACTCAAAAAGGTTTTGACATAGTCATGAAACTTAACAGGAATGTTGATCAGCATGTGTAGTTGTGCACCTGGGTATTTTTGTCTGGATTTATTTAGTATTTTTTGAGTTATTGCCCTTGACTTAGAAAATTTTCTTCAATTTTCAACTTGTGTCACATGTAACTCAAAAAGGATTTGACATAGAGTCATTAAACCTTATGGGCAGGTTGCTCAGCATATGTGGTTATACACCTGGGGTTTTGCTTGTGGATTTATTCAGTATTTGTAGAGTTATTTCCCTTGACTTAGTAAAAACTGTTTCATTATGTTGTTATTTGTTCCTTGAGTGCTTGAGTTAGAATCAAGCAACTTTACAGGAATAATGATCAACATCACTGTGAAGCTACGACCTGGGACTTTGCATGTGGATTTTTTTCAGTTTTGTTAGAGTTATTGCCCTTGACTTACAGTAGTATAAACTTGCAATTTTCAACTTGTTCATGCATAGCTCAAAAAGTATTTGGCTTGTAGGCCTGAAAGTTTACAACAATGTTGGTCAGCATGTGTACTTATGCACCTTGGGGTTTGCTTGAGGATTTATTCTCTATTTGTAAAGTTAGTAAAAGATTTTTAGTTTACAACTTGTGGCACAAGTAGTCTAAAAAATATTTGACCTAGAGTCATAAGATTGACAGAACAGTGGCGTGTGGGGGCACCCGTGTCCTTTGGACACATTTCTAGTTTACACTATACTTGCCTTTTTTACCTTATTACATTTTGGTTAATGCTGGAATGTAAAGTTGTGTGTTTGCTAAAAAAATTTAACACATTTCACCAGACTAAGGGAAGTAAACAAGTATGGCGGTGAATTAAGGCATAAGCGATAACAGGGCACTCAAGAATATATTCTCCCCAAAGCATTGATTCACAGTACTGGTTTGATAATCAACTTTAACATACTTGAACTACTACAACAGTGCCATAGTATCATAATTCTGAAACAGTGATGAACTGTTGTAAAGTTTTCATGCATTTGATTAAAAAAGAATAATAATAATAAAAAAATATCTTGTGTAATTTCAGGTAACAATTTGCAGACAGATGTTATCAAGGCATATTCATATATCAGGTTGTGTCCATAGACCTTATTATGTTCCTATTGTTGTTGAGCAGACACGGACTGGGGAGCGGTCTTATGATATCTACTCCAGACTTTTAAAAGAAAGAATCATCATGGTTATGGGACAAGTAAGGTATTTCTCAGTGTTCCCAAATGTCTGCATACAGAGGACTCATAAGATGTTAAATACCTTTTATATGGGACTAATAATAAGATATTTTTTGCCCAAAATATGTCTCCACTAGGTTTTAAAGCAGCATTCCTCCAGAGGGTGACAGAAAAACTACCGTCTTAATTCCTTATTATTTCAAAAGCTCCCTTCAAAAACATTTTATAGTTGAAAGAAATAAAAACACTTTAAAATGTTCATATTTTAACATTATTACTCTGAAATATGACACGAAAAAAGGCTGATCTATGTTGAACATTGACATTGAAAGATGAACAATTTGCAATTAAGCTAGAAAATCTGTTAGCTAAAGTGTTTATTTATAAAATTAGCAAATTTGTTAATCAAGATCACAACATTAACACTACTGAAATAATACAAAACATTTTAAGGAATACATGTATATTCAGAATTTAATTGGAAATAATATTTTTTGGGCAATTTTCAGCCCAATTTGAGTTCAAAGCATTTTAAAACTTCTCATTTTAAGGTTATTCACAATTGAAATAATATTCCTGGAAAAACAGAGTGAGCATAATTTATGATAATAGATATGATTATGAAATTTTACACACAGGTTATTGGTTTAGACCTTCATCAAATTATGCAATGTAAAAAAATAAAATTTCGGTCCTGTCATGTCAAAAAAACTTAGTGGAATCCTTTAAAACGGTACTGAATGAATTGACAATCTTGAAACAGCATTTTTAAAATTCTGTTGTCTGATAAGTTTTAGTGATGTGGATATTTTGTATAATTTGGATGTTTATATTTGCAGATATCTGATGAGATTGCTAGTGCTGTCATTGCACAGATGTTGTTCTTACAGTCAGAGAGTGCCAGTAAACCTATAAATATGTATATCAATAGTCCTGGTAAGTTTTTACAGGGGCTACCCATTGCAAGGTTACCAAGCCTTCACCTCTGAGATTTTTAATTCTTCTTGAGCAGTTGAATTGTATGTATCTGATTCAGTTAGGCTTTCCAGCTAGCTTATTGAAGGTTCATAGTATTAACTACGTGTGTGACAAGGTTCATGGTTTTACTAAGGTGCGTGGCAAGGTTGTTGGTTTTACTCCAGTTTCCTTGAAGGTTCTCCGTTTTACTCAGGTGTGTTGCAAGGTTCATGGTTATACTGGAAATGTTGATGGTTTTTCCAGGGTGATAAGTTTACTGAGGTGTTCTCTTGTGCCTAAAGTAATGCCATGGAAGGACTCTTTAACTGAAAAATAATTTATTGCCTTGTTTATTTTTGGAAGAGTCCATTTAAAGTTTAAGGGATTTCATTGTCAGAATACAAAAACTGAGCTGTAAACAGAATAGAGCCTGGCCAATCTGTACAGATGTGCAATAGGTAATTTTTTCAATTCTAAAAGACTTACTGTTCAAATTTAATACCCCTAGTAAGTTGTTCAGTCTAGTTTATATTGGACAAGGTTATTTGTTTGTTTAATTGGTTGTATCCTTTTGGTCAATCCATATGACCAGCTTTTATGGATTACTAACCAGAAATTTCAAACACATCTGCAAGTGACTGCCTATTAATCCCACATGATTTCTAAATCAGCAGTGAGTGAGAAATGTCTATAAGATTTGATGTCTGAAAGCAATTGTCATGGCGAAATTTCAACAAGGATTGGATAAGCTATCCCTGGATTACTAAAATGACGCTCTCCCTATAGAGCGGACTCGGATATAAAATCTTAAACATAAATTTCATATAAACTCAATGTAAAGTAAAAAGAACCCAAAAAACTTTCTTTTCTTTTTTTAAAAATGACGAAATTACTATTGTTATATAAAATTTACAATTTGTTGTTAATTTACATTGAAAATAATAAAATAAGATACAAAGTTTTCTTATAGCTTATAAGTGCAACAAAAATATTGCTCCTGCCGCTCATGAAATATTTATTTTCATACCACTTGATGAAAATAAATCCTTTATTTATAGAAGTAACTTGATTATTCTCTATAATTATATTCCTTATTGTATTTGTCATTGTTAAATGACCTATAATTGTTATTCTTTCTTCAGGTGGTGTGGTAACAGCAGGTCTTGCCATATACGACACAATGCAATACATTCAACCACCAGTATCCACATGGTGTGTTGGTCAAGCTGCAAGTATGGGCTCATTGTTACTAGCTGCAGGTACACCAGGGATGCGAAACTCTTTGCCAAATTCACGGGTCATGGTACACCAAGTTCTAGGAAGTGCTGAGGTAAGCCTGAATGTGACTCCTGTGTGAAATAGAGATAATTGTATGGAACAAGAAATAACTTTTTTTATGCCCCCACAGAGTGGGAGCATATAGCGTTGCACTTGTCCGTCTGTCTGTCACGCCGTACGTCTGTCTGTCCGTCCGTCTGTCCGTACTTCCCGAAATCTTGTGAACGCAACTCCTCTTAAACGGGATGGCAGATTTTGCTTAAACTTTCAGGGATGAAAAACCTTAATATGTAGATGGTAGTAAAGGAAGGAATTTTCGCTGCAACCAAATTTAACAGAATTATGGCCCTTTGTTGATTTTTTCACTATATACTATGTAGAAATTTTGTGAACGCAACTCTTCTTAAACCGGATGGCAGATTTTGCTTAAACTTCCAGGGATGAACAACGTTAATATGTAGATGGTAGTAAAGGAAGGAATTTTTGCTGCGACCAAATTTAACAGAATTATGGCCCTTTGTTGATTTTTTCACTATATACTATGTAGAAATTTTGTGAACGCAACTCCTCTTAAACCGGATGGCAGATTTTGCTTAAACTTCCAGGGATGAACAACGTTAATATGTAGATGGTAGTAAAGGAAGGAATTTTGCTGCGACCAAATTTAACAGAATTATGGCCCTTTGTTGATTTTTTTCACTATATACCATATAGAAATTTTGTGAACGCAACTCCTCTTAAACCGGATGGTAGATTTTGCTTAAACTTCCAGGGATGAACAACGTTAATGTGTAGATGGTAGTAAAGGAAGGAATTTTTGCTGCGACCAAATTTAACAGAATTATGGCCCCTTGTTGATTTTTTCACTATATACCATATATATGTTGTCAGTGGGGGCATCCGTGTCCTTTGGACACAGTTCTAGTTTTTATATGTGGTTAAATGTTTTGCAAATTTTAATCATATCTCATATTAACACTGTCAAGGTCATCTATCAATCTAAAAGTAGGATAGCTATGTTAAAGGAAAAAATGGGAGCTAAATCAGCTGTAAATATTTAATACACTGGCATAAGAGAAGCGTAATTGCAAAAGTAATCAGCATGCACTAAGAATATAAATCTTGAGTTGTACGGTCATTTTGTTTTCTTTTAAACAAAATGCAAGGGTTGCTTGAAACTCTTGATAGTGTTTGCAACCAAGTTCAAGACTTTAGTAGAACAGCAGGATACATACTTATTATAGTGTAAGAATTGTCAGTCTTTATGGTATTGTAAGATTGATTAAAGCTACAGATGAATAATCAAATTTCAGGTCCAATGAACAAATTTTTCAGTTGATTTAACAAATTTAAAGAAAAAAATCAAACATAAGGAAAATACATTATTATTCAAGAATAGCCCTTATGCATCTTGTTTTCATGCATTAAAATTTGCAAAAACCCTTGAAGGTATGAAATTGCTTGACCTGTGGGCTTTAAGTGCCGCCACATACTTTTGTAGATGTTTATGCAGGAAAAATGATGCATTTTTCCTCTATTACAACTTGTTTCCAAATTTAAGAGCTGATAGATAAATCCTTGATGTACAAGATTAAAGAATTTATTTTATAAATTTAGAAATAATTCTTTGCATTTTATTGCATTTTATCCATTTTAAAGACAAAACAAACCTTCCCTTGTTAGAACTTGTATTCCACAGATAAATGTGTCGTTAAATTTTGTATTATAAGGTAGTAGTTTTTGACCAATGGAGCACAGTTTATTTATATAATATACATGTAGGCTACTTTATCATGTTCATTGATTTCAGGGTCAAGCTACAGATATACAGATAAGGGCGCGGGAGATACTGCGTATTAAAACAAGATTAAACAACATTTATGCCAAACATACAGGAAAACCTGTAGATCTTATAGGTAATGCTTAATTTTAGAATTCTGAATATATTTGTGTTTGTGTGCCAATGTTGCTATAGTTTTTGAAGTGATTTTCTTTTCAAAATCTTTTGATTATTCTCAAACTGGCCTATCTTGCAGATTTCTAAGATATCAGAAATAATGCATTGTAGAACTGGATTCTTTCCTCACAATTTAGGCGGGAAATGTTCCATATGTTTCATTTTTCTTTTGACTATGTTAGTTCATCTAAAAATTGTGATCAAAGGCAATACATATTAAGAAGGTTTAGTCTCTAAATGAATAATCAATAATTATTGTAAGTTTTCTATGACTTTTCAGCACAATTTTTTTTTGGCATCCTAGTGTAATGCTGTATGTACATTGATAACATTTTTCACAAAGTGGTAACATTCATGAAAAGAACATGTATAGTCCCTGAAATGTACATACATGTACATGTAGCATAGAACTGAATTGGGAACATTGATCTTGGTCTGCACTGGTCTCATCAGTATATTCAGGTCCCCCCAGCAGGCTTAGACTTTTTCACCTCCACCTTCAAAGAAAAAATGTGGAGCTATTGTCAAGATTCATCAGTGTTAGCATTTGTTAATCTTTTTCATTAATGATGACAATATATATTTTGATGTTTCAACATATTTTTCATATTTTCCTTTCAGAGACTACAATGGAAAGAGATACATTTATGTCTCCCGAAGAAGCGAAAGATTTTGGAATTATAGATAATGTACTAGACAAACCACCAGTTTTAGATGATAAAAAGAAATAGTGTCACAGTAATTGTGTGTAGACAACGTGTTTTATTTTTAGCTCACCTGTCACTTTGTGACAGGGTGAGCTTTTGTGATCACTTTTCGTCCGGCGTCCGTCCGTCCGGCGTCCTTAAACTTTTACTTTAAATGACATCTCCTCATAAACCACTAAGCCAATTTCAACCAAACTTCACAGGAATGTTCCTTTGGTGGTCACCTTTGAAAATTGTTCAAAGAATTTAATTCCATGCAGAACTCTGGTTGCCATGGCAACCGAAAGAAAAAACTTTAAATATCTTCTTTTAAAAAACCCAAAGAGCTAGAGCTTAGATATTTGGCATGAAACATCTTCTATTGAGTGTCTATCAAGTTTGGTTAAATAAAAGCCCTGGGGTCAAAATTGGCCCTGCCCCAGGGGGTCATTGATTTTCCCTATATGTATATAGTAAAAACTTAAAAAATCTTCTTTTAAAAAACCCAAAGAGCTAGAGCTTAGATATTTGGCACGAAACATCTTCTATTGAGTGTCTATCAAGTTTGTTCAAATAAAAGCCCTGGGGTCAAAATTGGCCCCGCCCCAGGGGGTCATTGATTTTCCCTATATGCATATAGTAAAAACTTAAAAAATCTTCTTTTAAAAATCCAAAGAGCTAGAGCTTAGATATTTGGCATGAAACATCTTCTATTGAGTGTCTATCAAGTTTGTTCAAATAAAAGCCCTGGGGTCAAAATTGGCCCCGCCCCAGGGGGTCATTGATTTTCCCTTTATGCATATAGTAAAAACTTAAAAAATCTTCTTTTAAAAAAACCCAAAGAGCTAGAGCTAAGATATTTAGCATGAAACATGTTCTAATAAATGTTTACCAAGTTTGTTCAAATAAAAGCCCTGGGGTCAAAATTGGCCCCGCCCCGGGGGTCATTGATTTTCCTTCTATGCATATAGTAAAAACTTAAACAATCTTCTATTAAAGAACTCGAAGAGCTAGAGCTAAGATATTTAGCATGAAACATGTTCTAATGGGTGTCTACCAAGTTTGTTAAAATAAAAGCCCTGGGGTCAAAATTGGCCCCGCCCCGGGGGTCATTGATTTTCCTTATATATGTATAGCAAAAACTTAAAAAAATCTTCTTTGACAAAACCAAAATAGCTAGAGTTTAGATATCAAGCATGAATTATCTTCTAGTGAGTGTCTACAAAGTTTGTTCAAATAAAAGCCCTGGGGTCAAAACTGGCCCCTACCAAGGGGTTTCATTCTTTTTGTGTATAGTAAAAACTTAAAAAAATCCTTCTTTTAAAAAACCCAAATGAGCTAGAGCTTAGATGTTTAGCATGAAATATCTTCTTATGGGTGTCTACCAAGTTTGTTCAAATAAAAGCCCTTGGGTGAAAATTGGCCCTGGGGGGGGGGGGGGGGGGGAGGGAAAGGGGGAAGGTCATTATTTTTCATTATATGTGTGTAGTAAAAACTTAACATCATGAAACATCTTCTAATGGGTGTCTTCCAAGTTTGTTCAAATAAAATCCCTGGGGTTTAAACTGGCCCCGCTCCGGGGGCCTATAATACAGGTGAGCGACCTCAGGGCCATCATGGCCCTCTTGTTTCTTGTATCATTATTCTTTGTTTATTTTAATAATGTAAATAAATTATTTAAAATACATCAGTTTTGTTTCTGATTTGTAAGTTCGAAAAATAGGTTTGGTTTTGTATCAAAGTACTGGTGGACAGTGGCTTAATCAGTGCTTTTGAATGTTATACCAGTACTTGTTAGTTACTGCAAACATAAATCTTTAAATTGAGTGATATGAGTATAAAGGATAAGGAGCTTACCAACTGGGCTTATCAGTTATGAGTTATCATAGAAATATTTCAGATTTATGCATGTGTGTGTATTCATTAACCTTAAGCCAGCTGTTGTTAACAGACTCTACCCATGCAACCATTGCAGACTAATATCAGCCGGCACATTTAGGCCAGCATACTTGTATATATGTGCCATCTGTTAATGTTCTGAACTGTTTGCTATTAATTCAGTAGTCTAGTTATTTTGAAGTTTTACCTACAGATGAATGGTTTTTGTTTATACAGAATTGAAGATATGTGTATAGGCACACTCAAATCCGCTCCTGGAACCAATCAGTACTGAGCAATGAGTGTAAAGTTTCTTGCTCTTTGAAACATCAGTTTGCCCCTGACTGAGTTTGAATCCACACAGCTTGTATCCTTCTGTTACAAGTCCAACCAATTAAGCACTTGGCCATGCTGCCCCTTATGATAAATGGCTTTGTTCAGACAAGTCCATTTAAGATACTTTGCAGGGTAAGGGTGGACTTGTTAAATGAATTCAAAAATAGCTCATCATTATCACAAATACCTCTTGTACTTAGGGTGGTAGATTACTTACACTGTCATAATTTTCTTGTGGACATCCAGTTCTGAACACAAAACTTGTGACTTTAGGCTGCAGCCAATTTATTTCAAGAAAATCAAATTTGACAAAAATGTACTCAGATTTTAAGAAAATGAAAAAAATTCAAGTATTAATTAACATGTTGTGTGCAAATAATGACTTTTTAAAAGTATTTATCACCATAACTCTACTGCGTGACAATGCAATAAGGGGTATTTTTCCATATTTTGACCTCTGTGGATTCTAAGTGTAGTTTGCAGTGTGTTAGTTCACTACACAACATTATACTTTTAAATACATGTTCAAAATATATGAAATTTAGCATGAATCTCGAGGCATGCTGCTTTAAAAACAGGAAAATTATTTATGCAGGAAATTGTAATGCATCACAGATTTAAAATATACAATTGCCGATTGTCTGTTACACTTGCAACTAAGGCCCCCACGATTATACGTTTAAACGGATTTGTTTCGATTTTCATTCATAAACGTTTACGATATTGTTTACCGTTTAATCGAAATGACCATATTGTCTTACAAAATTTCTTAATCATTGCCTGTAATCATGGATTTTATCAATTCTAGTTGTTTATTCCAAAGTAAACAAACGGAAAATATGTGTTTACAACCCTCCACACAGCATTACGGTGCAAAATTGCTCGTGACATAATACATTTTTGGTAAAAAATGGGGTTACAATGCAGAAAGTGTGTGCTGACTCAAGCGTGATTAGCCCTGAACATTCTTTATTTGTACATGTGTAAAAAATAGAAAGAAAGACATCATTTGGTTACTCAAATACATGGTGTGCATAGTACATAGAGGTACCACCGTTTAAACGGTATCGTTTCGGTTATTAGCAATCGTGTAAACGTTTACAAAAAATTGTAAACGTGGGAGCCTTACTTGCAACACCTTCATATATTGACTGATATTTTAATTTTGTTGTTACCTTTCACTGGAAGTGGTTTTAGGTTGATCAGGTTCATTGAGGCTAAAAATAGATTCTCCTATTGCTCAAGGTCTGACACTTTGTCAAAAAGCATAATATACAATCCTGAATGGGTCAACAATATACAAGGTTGGAAAAAGAATTATTTCATCTCTCCATGTTAATTTCCTGCTATCTAAGTGTAGGTTTTATACATTTAAGGTACATGGTGAAAAATATTCCTCCAAATTCTACAGTATGTACATAGTACGCAGTTATTATTTGCTTACAACTCTGGCATGGTTTTTACTGAATGTGTTGTTACAAACAAGAAAACATCATAATTGCAACAGAAACAATCGTTGATATTGAAGTCACTATTTCTTGCCAATGGTAGATGGACAGACAGAACACCAATTGTGCAGTTGCAAATGAACATAACTGTTGGGCATGACATTTCAACAAGCATGGCTCCAGTTGAATGACCAGTAATAAACTTCATATTATTCTGTTTCATGCAACAAGTATTTAATCTAATCAGTAATGACCAATGTCAGCTGAATGCTTGGTTTGAGACTTTATTTGGCCATGTTGTCTCAGAACTGGTCAGTCAATGACAAAGTTTCCTGGGTGATATTACAAGTAAACAAACAAACAGCTTGTTTCTCAATATAAAACAGTCATTGAATTTTTCACTGGCACGGTGGCCCATGGCCAGTGAAAAATAGTTCGGGCCAGTGAAAATTGCAAGAAAATTTAGTTAAATATATAGTAGAATAAATTCAAAACAGAATTTCGGCTAGTAAATTCAAAATCTTAAATTCATTGACTGTAAAATACAAATTTTACACAAAATAATGCCATGCTTAGTCACGAACATTTGTTTTTTTTTATAACATTTCAGTCAACCTTGTTATTCAGACACTAGCAGAAAATGGGCAACTTTTTTAGCTGTTGATTTTAAATTATCATTCCTGTCACATATTAGGTTAACTTCAAATATTCATATACATGTATAGAAACAAAATACCACATACAAATTATGTCTATATTTTTTATTAAAAATGTTCATATTATTTCAGACATACAATTTAATACTAACAAAAAGTCAAATGTACATACAAGAAACTTGGTAACAAAGTATAAAATCTACTCATGATTTGGTCTCCATAATTATAAACATTTAAGGCACATAACAGATTTCTGTTTTAAATTGTAATGTACAATCATTTTGCAACACATATAATTTTGAAATATACAATAGTTACATGTAGAGCTGACATAGAAAGAAACAAGATCAATGTTATTTGTCTGTTAACAAGTAAACAATACAGATCTGAAATTTTTTATTAAATTTCTAGAAATGAAAAAAATCACCCAAAACAAACTTCTTCAAAGTATGTTCCCCTGCCAAAAGGACACAACTTTGTTACTTACTTAATTGAAACATCACTTTTAAATTTACAAATTTTTTCCATAGCCGTAATTACAAAAGAATGAAGAGATGATCAGAAAAAACCCATGCCAATGGCATTTATTGTAAACAATACACATTATCATTTTATACACAACACAAGTAGACTGCTGAAATCATGTAAACAGGAAGGAAAGTAAAATATAGATTAAAAAGTTTACAATTTGATGTATCGTTGGTATTTGTCATTAAATGTTGTTAACTCATTGAAAAATTTTGGACTGAATCAATGACAGCTCTTGTAACATATTAGATAGAGCTCAAGAAGAAAATATGACAAATAGATGATCATTATCAGCAGGCAGCCTAAAGAGATCTAGTAATTTTTACCTGAAATTTTGCATCATTTAAAACAATGATGAAAATGTAGTTTGCTTCTTTTTTTGGTTGAAAAATTTACATTTATTCGTTAAAATATGTACAGAAATACATGTCGTACAAACTTCAGTGCATCACAAAGCCTTAGGCTCTGAACTCTTTCAAAATGTGTATTAAAGTTAAACATACACTTGCCATTTTAATATGTATTGTTATGATATACAACCATTTCATACAATCATTTTAGCTTGTAATACTTTGAAAACTTTCTATTCATTCATGACACACATATATTTAATGTACAACAGTATTCACATTTTTTTTAACAAAGACAATTTTCACAGATAAATCTAAGGACATAAATCCTAAGTTAACCACGAATTTGCTTCCTGGTACAGAGCAGTTAGAACTCTTTTCAACCCTAAAATAATTTTTATTTCAAATAACACACAGTTCCCAAGCCAACATATTTTATTCATGATCCAATAACAAATTATTTCTAATAAATCAAGAGCTTCGCTGAGGTATGGCAGTCTCCTGATGGCACAAGGGCAAAAAATGTAACTTCAATGTGCAGGGATTTTTTTTTTGCTTATTTTAAAGCTGATATTCAGTCATATTCCCCAATTGAAAATAGTATATTATTTTCCCAATCCACAAGAAAAATTCATGATTGAAAGGTACAAAATGAAACTAGTTAAGGAAAGATTCTAAAATCTTTGAAAATATGGACTTTTTCATTGTTATAGTGTTTAAATGTTTGAAGATGCCATCCATGATCCTAGACAGTGATTGTTTTCATTCATTTAATCACTGCAAAATGTCAGTTGTGCAGGTTTTCCCAATTTTTAATTAAACATCGCTGAAATTCCTAATTCAATGGACATGGGTTATGCTACCAAAATCCTTGAAAATAATTCTGATGACATAGATATATGCCAATCTTAGTGTAAATAAATGTTAGTCAAAATAACTTTAAATTTTGTCAAAATTGTTTCCAATTTTATATTACCTTCACAAAAATATTCAGTAACTCTCATTTATAACCAATGTAAATGTCAGTAAAAATCCTTAGCAAGTTATCGGAAATGTTGACTTGATCAAAAACTTTTTATATTTTATGCAATTTAAAAAATAATTTTCATTTAAAGAAAACAAGTTATTTATATTTCAAATTTAATTCATGGAATTTCATATCAATATACCATACTAACAGCAATTATAAAACCATCAATTGATTTAAAGCCATCTGACAGAAGAAAATGAAAGAACAAAAGGAACTAAAATATGTTAAGTCCCAGGAGTTACCACTTTATTTGCTTTGTTTAAAAATAATCATTCCAACCCAAATAGCAAATATTCAAATCAAAAACATAATTTCTAAATTTACAATCAAACCCAATTAGATACCAAAACAAAACCAAACAATCTGCAATTTCTTATTAATATCCCAACACAGATCATAAAAGTACAGTTGACAGAGCAACAGATAAGGTGCGTATTTGCGTATTTACGCAATTAATTTTATAAAATACGCAATTGTTTTTTTAAGAATGCGTATCAAAACCCATTTAAAAAAATAAAATACGCAATTGTCTTAAAAACCCGTGCGTATTGTCATTTTCATCACCGCAAAATTAATCTGTCGTACGCTCGTAGTTTTGGACAAATTATATCCATATGCATGCTATCCGAATATTCCCGAATCAATGCTCTCCGGTCTTCGACGGTCCCCGGTCTCCAAAGACCGACTAAGCCATATTAATAAAGCATGTGACGGTCAATTTGTCTACTCAGGTCGACGGTCTTTACAGATCGGCAGAGACCGTTGATTTTGCGAAGACCGTCAATAAGTAGGTCCCAGCTGTATCAATAGACGCGTTGAAAGCAATATCAGGCGTCGTACAAAAGGAAAAATGATTTGAAACAAAACAGTCGTAAAAATCTGTCAGAAAACGAACTTGTTAAAAAAATAATGAAATATAACATGAGCATTTGATATATATAAAAATAAAACAATTGTGAAAAGTTCTAGTAAATTGTTAATCCTATTTTCTTTTTAAAACAGTTTAAATTTCATTGATATTGAATTTAATTGAAACCATTAAATTCATATCGTCATAATTGAATACCCAATTGATCTTGAAATCATAGGGTATCGAGTTTTGGAATACTCAATTAAATGGAGCCAATACCCAATTCCAAAGGAAATGATGGAGTAATACCCAATTCACTTTTAAAGCTTATCTGTTGCTCTGAGTTGATAAATCAGAAATTATTTATAAAAAAAAAACATCCCAAATTTCTTCCTGTTTAATAGAAATCAATATTTAGGATTGATTGAATTTAACAATATCCCAGCAAGTAAATAACACCCACAGGAGATTAATATGCTAGACAAACTTCCTGTTTATTTATACACAATCAACACTTTATGCTTAGAGAAAGAAAAACTTAGATCTAACATAATAAAAACAAGTCTTTAATATCTAAAGCAAGTGTTTTGACAAACCTGAGAAAGAATTAAAAACCCTAGTATGATATGAAGCCCTTCACATTAAGGATTTGAACAAACGTACCTGTTATAATAAATTAATCCAAGTGCCCTAAAGGGATATATAATGTCACAATAAAAGATGCAACCTGCCCTACACTTAATATACAACCAACTTAATTCAATTTTATGGCATATCATTCACATTCATAAAATAATTTCATGATCAACTACTTTAAAGTAAGACAAAATTATAATTAAATGTAATTACCAGTACTTTTTAACAGTTTTGGTAAATAAATCATAAGAAAATATCATTTAATAAGAAAATACTTGAGAAATACCAAATTTAACTTAAGTATTATAAATGGAAATAAACAAATATTTTTTTTACTCAAAATAATGTTATTCTTGACAGCACAAATAAAACTTTAAGAAAAAGATCACCATCAACTTATATCAGCTTAATTGATAACAATTTCAACATTGTTTTAAACTTGAAAAGATAACAGTTCGATATTATCAGCAGATCTGCTCTGTAAAAGCAAGCTTATGGGAACCACAATATGTTAATGATAAATGACAGATAACCAATTACTTGAAAAGATATTTTATCTGTAGCACTGTGAAAAAAGGGGTGAAAGTAAAAAAACATAACAAAACAATAGACAACTAAATGCATAGTTCTGAAAAATCAACAAAATATTGAACACATTTTACGGCATGTCAGTATCACTAAACTGTTTTTATCCACTTATCCATCAACAGTTTCATAATGCATAGTTTCAAATGCATTGATCACTTATGTCAGTGCAACATATCAAATGGAATGAATTGCATATAGTAATCCTGATTTGTATTGTAAAGTTTTCATGTTTATTTGTGTGTACGTTTTCTTTGAAAAATTTAGTTAATTTGATTCACTTTCTTTCTGCTTCTCAAGTTCATTCATGGCAACATCTACCAACATAAAGAAAGGACGGAACCGGTCTTCCTCCACAGGTTTGACGATCACATTTGGATTTGATGTTGGCGGTGATGGAGGGGGTGTATTGCCACTAGAACATTCACTCTGACCATCAGACTGAGACCCACTGTCAGGCTTGTAGATTAATAGGCCGTTTTGCGCAACAACCTGACCGGGAAGGTGACGAGCGAAATGAACTCCATGTAAACTATCACCACTTCCCTCCGATTCAGAGAAATTGTCACTTGATGAAGAAGCTTCATAATCGGACATGTAACCATCAATTTCTGGCGATGATGAGGATGTAATCACACTTTCAAGACGACCAATTTTAAATGGTATTACATCAGAGTCTGCGTATGAACTATCAGACTGTTTGATCATTCTCTCATCAAATCTATCAAGCAATGATTGCTTATGCTTTCGTGTAATCATGTATTGTTCTGGATCATGCCCATCTTCCTTGATCATTTCAGGAAGAATACGACGACGAGCGTTGATGAACCAATTACAAACTTGCAAAACTGTCAAATTTGCAGCGTTTGACAGATAAACTTTCTCTTGATCAGTTGGATAAGCATTATACCTATGATCATACAACCACTGCTTCAGGATTCGAACACTGTCTTTGGCAAGATTTCCCCTTCTCCTCTTGGAGCTTGGAACATCATCTGAATTCATAATTCTTTTACCCTCACTGTCATATGTGTTCCAAGGATTTTCCATGTCTCTTGCTGAAAATACAAAAAAGCATGTTACTAATAATAGCTCATCGTTGTTGCGCGGGAAATACCGTCATTGACAAAGCGCATTGACAACACCGAAACTAGGTCATCATAATTATTCATTTAGTCTAACGACTACATAAATATCGTTAATACAAACGTTCTATTATAAATTCATTTTAAATTCATATGATGTCAAAACGTTGCGCAACTCTGTTGAACAAAAAAGTGCTGACACGAGGGATGAGTTCATAAACCTTGTGCAACTTCGATATCAACAAAGAAAAACATGGAGGCGCGGAAATCTGTCAAAAGTTTTTAGACAGATTACAGGCCTAATTTTATTTGTCTTTCACCAGAGTTAGAACAAACCAATATATTTTCACATTAGAAATCATAATATTGCTATGACACTCTTATGTACTTCGTAGATTTAGGAAAGAAAGTTGACAAATCCTGATTATTAGACCACGTGCTCTTCCCGGCATTTTCAACAAGTGTCAAGTAAAATTTTGGTTTTGAACAAAAACAGCGAAAGGGTCTTACCTCTTTTAGGGCGCATTATATCCAGAGCAATAATTCACTCAAAATCAAAGCTTATCGTGAATGATTAAAAGCAATATCGCTACTTCCTTCGAATTTTAACTTTCACAACACCACGAGGCTGCCAAAGATTTTGAAGCCTCGTTTGTTTGACAGGCGCGCAAGACCACGTGATCTGGATCACATGGTTAAATAAACTGTTCTGATTGGTTTAATTTTGACAGTTCCCGCTACGTCAAGGTTCGTTGGAGGTCAAGGCATACGTTTTCCTACCAAATGTCACCTTTGTTTGATAAATACACAGGGACGTATACAGACAGTCGCATGCGATGTTTTAAATGCTTAATCGTGAAACAAATAAAATTATCAATGACTTGGTTGAATTAGATAAATAATTGAATAAATGAAGTTGTTGAATGAAATTAATTTTGAATTTATTTAACAATTAAATTAATCAATAAATAAACGTTTTTACTACTAGATCTATATTTACCTGGATTTTACTGATAACACGCTGTTTACAACTTTTGCTTGATAAATAATTGTGTCGTATGGCACGCTTTATTTGACAAAGTGTAGTGTTCTCTATTATATTTAATAGTTAATACTCAGACCCATTTTTGAAATTATGTCAAGCAAGGGCACTATAGTAAAGACTTCAACATTAAGCCCAGAATATGTAGCCCATTTTTTCCGAATTTTAAAGCAATTACGGCGTTCATTTATTTGGCTTATTGTCACGTACGGTGGCACTAGTAGGATTTTTTCTCTCTAAATCCGTTTGTCACAGTTTATTACGGAAGCCAACATTAATCCATGCGATTATAAACAGGTTAAAGTATGACAAAGCCAACTGAAGCCATTTCCACCTAGCACATGGAGAGAGCCGAGTGAAATCAAGCTATCTTAGTGTTTGATTTATTTCTTCTTTTTCATTATTATTATTATTATTATTGTTGTTGTTCCTTGATCTAGGCGACAGGGTTTCTTGATATAGTGCCTCTATAATGAAATAGCACATGCCATAGACACAGCAGTCTTGTTATATGTAGACTCTGGATTGAAAAGCTTCTGAACAAGCTCCTTTAGAAGGTCTGAAAAGCTCAACGCCAAATCGAGGACGGGTCCAACCTTACACAAATCGGACATATTCCCCCAATCAACTGCATACAGGTCCAGAAGAAATTTAAAATGTTGCAGACGGACGATGCCAAATACAAAAATGTACTCTCTTCATGGTGAAATAATGGGTTCTTGATAAAATAATGGCACCACTGAAAATTCAACTTTGTTTCTGCTTGTGATGAACCAGGAAGCAACTAATATTAATGAGACCAAAAAGGTTCTGTGTATAACTATAAAGAATCTTTGATGACGAGAACGCGCGCGTTTTTAATCAAAGGGCTGCAAGCTCTGTGGTATTTTCTGATCTTTGCAATCTTAATCGTACTGTATATCTGTATTTGTTTTCCTGTATAAGTTTATTTTTGGCGTCCTCGGCGCAATGTGAAAGGGCGACAGCAACTTCTCGAGCCTTTTTGTCGGACATAATAAAAGCCGTTTATTCCGACCAGTATGAGGGTGCTTGACTGCGGTCTGGAGACCACAGGGTATTGGTACGCGTTTAACTTTTGAGGCATGGAGGAGCACGTGACCTGTTTTCGGTACATGGAGGAGCATGTGATCTGTAAACTGTACATGATTGGTTAATTGACCTTTTCGGAAACCTGGATAAATACCGTTGGCTGGTACGTTACAGATAATCCTCTAGGGAATTAGACACCTAATTAAGAAAAAAAAACTATTACGTGATATTTTTTAATTTTCTATAATTATGTTACCGTTTAAGGTGGAAAAACTTGAATGATGTGTTTGAAAATGATCAATGTTTCTTTAATATGTATCTCAAAATGTTACAAACAATAAATTGTTTATACTGAAAATCTACAAAATTAAAATATTCGTAGTGGCATCTGCCATCATAAATACTTGCGTGTTTACTTTTTTTTTTTGCTCGGAATTATTCATAAAATGGTAGGCCTATTTAATTATTTTCTTAAAAAAGAAATAATTGTTTTATGTTCGATCTTCTCCGGTCATCAACGGTCACCAGTTTCCAAAGACCTTCTTCTATATTAATCGATTACTGTCAAATATATTCCAGATACAAACGTTTATTTATCCTCGCCCCACCCCCTGAAAATAGTTAAATGAAATATATTAATATCATTAAAAACGTTCCCCGCAGGAAAACCATTTTTATTAATTAAAATTGAAATGTCGCGATATATACAATGAATAGCGAACTTGAGAATTTCGCAATGCAAACATTTTCATATGAAATAACCTTTTCCGTCAATAAATCGCGCTCTTCGGGGTATTTTTATTTATCATTTTGTAGTACACAGTGGGTTATTATGGTTCATGTATCCGAAAGCTGAATAGAATGATGAGTTGGTGACCTATATATTCCGAAAATCTATTTATAGAGGGGTGTATTCCAATCGGTAATTCCCGGTCTCTCCTGGTCTATTTTGACCGGAATTTACTAGTGACCGGCGAATAGTACCACACGTTTATTGTCCGTCTCTCCCGGTTTTCGAGTAGATGTTTAAATCGTTACAGAATAGAACAAATATTTACAGTTATATAAGTTTTTTTCAAAATGAATGTTTGTCACTTAGTTTGGTTACAATAATTAATAAACACAGATCAACTCTCAAATTTATTGATTATTATTATACATAAACATACAATTCGAAAAAAAAAAACCAACAACAACAATAACATGTTTTATAAAACATGATAAAACACTGATACGTTTGTATCAGATAAAAACAATAAATATGTACAATAATTGAGAAAAAAGGTACATTTTTATGGTATTAATATGACACTATCAACTTTGAAACATTTTATTTAATTTGTTATTCGTGTTTAGTAAAGATGCCGAGGAATTATTCAAAGTTACAAATTAGATTTTATGAATTATTCAATTGATTGATAATTTAAAAAATGATAAAGAAAAATACAAATGTACATGTATATGTTTTAAGAATAAACAATATTATATATTGTTATGTATGCAACATATTACATGTATTTAGATTATATCTGACCAGTTGGTATTTCCAATATTGTCATTGTTCTATTTTTAGAACATAAACTACATGTATGTACTAGAACGTTCTTAACTGTTGTGGAAAACTCATGCATTATATTTAGATAGAAATTTCTGGAATGATCTTTATTGTTGAAGTTGCTAGATTATGATTACTGTAGTAAATGGAAGACTATTCTAGAAACTTCTTAGTTAATATATATAAGGAGACATTTTTCATTACTCTTATCTTTAAGTCATCAGTTACCTTTTAAGTCATCAGTGATCTTTTAAGTTATCAGTTATCTTGGAGTATTATTCAACTTGGAAATTAAGTGATTTATTGGAGCTTGGATTATTTTAAAATAGTTAAAATTATTCTTGTGGATTTTATTGTGGGAATTTATTCTAAAGTGTTCTTGGATTTAACTTAGATTTAACTGTGCTATTCAAAAAGGATCATTCCAGGATCAGACTAGACATTTGTAATTTACATTTTTATTTGGACTTCAGGTATTTGTAAACATAATTTGTTATTTTATTTTTCTTTGATAATTTTTCTGTAATAAATTTGTTATTGTTACAAGTTTGTTGCTGGCTTTTCTTTCTCGTTACGCCTGGCTCGTAACAATATTAAAAGTTTAACCATAATTTACTGACTTTTTCCAGTTAAGTTTTTACTTAATATAATCGTCGGTCAATATGACAATTGAATTCTTAAAATATTAGTGAACGTAAAAACTCAGTATTAAAATAGCACATAAAACACAAAAAAGAAAGAAAACAATATTCATAAAATCTGTATTTTTTATTACAATTATTGTATAATAAACAATTATGCTCAACACGATCGACATGGTAATGTAACCAGTGTCATATAGTTATTAAGTGTGAACAGATACCTTTAGAGGGGGTCTTCGCTAATAGCGATAACATAATAAGGAACAAGTGTGGTGTTGATCATGCATTTACACATATGGATTATAAATGATTGTATACATGTATATCCGTTGCTAAAAAATCATTTATGTTCATATGTTCATTTTTTATGATAGCCACACTTTATCCTTGCATATCGTGGCTATTTCCAACAAAGACACTAAAAAAAGAATTTAAAAAAAAAAGTGTTGACTCGACTGGGATTTGAACTCCAGACCTCTCACACGTGAAACGAGCGCGTTACCCCTGCACCACGGACAATTTATAACAACAGTGGTTAAATAAAATCAAGTAATTCGTAATTTATAATTTCCATTGCATTTTGGGTTAGGGTAATTTCGATGTATTTTGTTCAGGGTAAACCTGTTGTTTAAAATTGAAGTAAATAATTTAGCAAAAATCTTCTCGCCCAAACAGTCCCACATGTAGAAACTATATATTCAACTACTCGACAGTCAGATTTATTTGTGTAGTATTCGGTCATCGATATCGCTAAAAATAGCATTTTCATTGATTAAAATCATATTCATCCGCGTAATTTGTGAGTGTGCATTTATTGACAATTCCATAAGCCAACGCTACTTTTAAAGTTTGAATGTGTAGAAATTTGGTGGACACTTGTAACAAAATCTTGTTCTTTCTTTTAAATTGCTGGTTTTTAAGCAGTTTTGAGTGAGAACTACATTGCGTTGTTAGGATTGTTGGGAAATATTGTGTTAGACCGTGGATGTTAGCTATGTATTTATCTGATCTTGCGATCAGAAAATACAAAAACTGTTTTCATTAAAAAATATTTTATGTTGGGGTTGATAAGCCTTAGCGCTTCACACAACCTACATCATTGAAAGAAACAATAAAAAGCACCTGTTGCACATCTTTTACTACAGCTGTTTATTTACCTGTACAAACGTAACAGCTGTCACTTACAGTCGCGGATGACAGCTTCCCAAGGAGGGAGATAATTTCTTTTAAACATTGTTACATTTTAATATTGAGTTGCTCCCCTTTTATTTTATGGCTTGCTTTGGTACTGTATGTACATTCGTTAAGAAAATATAAATAAAGGATCTGTTAATAGGCTTAGAATAGAAACCATTGTTTTTGAATTAATGCTGCAGGAAACTTGCAATATGATCTTTAAAGCTGCATGAATCCAGATGAGTAGGAAATCAAACTTAAAGGGACTCCACTGAGGTTTTTTGACATAACGGGACTAGAAATAATTTTTTGAGATTAATATTCCATTTGATGTAGATCTAGATCAAAAACTTGTGTTCAAAATATCAGATCATTTGCTCACTCCGTTTTTCCAGAATAATTATTCTAATTGTGAAATATGACCCAAAATTGAAAAGCGTTGCAACGCTTTTCACTCAAATCGGACTGACAGTTTCACGAGAATACGATTTTCAATTTATTTTTCTGTTTATTTTTTCATTATCTTTAAATTTGCAAAAATTTCTGCTGTACTTGCCCTGGCCGATCTCTTTATGTTTTAGGTTTTTGTACCTCAGCGGAGTTTATAATACAACATGTAAAGCAAGCTTACTGATCAAAGTTTAATTCAGCCAAACTCCCCATTTAAAGTTAAAAATTTCCATTTTTACGTATGTTTCTCCAGTATACAAAAATGTTCTCCAGGAACTCCGTGCCATTTATCATAAGAACTCTTGACAAGTTATCATAAGAACTCCATCTTTCGTGTACCCCCGTGTAAGTGCGCAAATTTGAAAGCTGGTAAAATGACATTGCACAGAGTAACATTCACGGGGGAGGAAGTGTTACACGAGGGATGGAGTTCTTATGATAACTTGTCAAGGAGTTCTTGTGATAACTGTCACGGAGTTCGTCGGAAAACTATTGTATATACATTGTACTGCTAAAACACTTGTCAAAATGGTTATTTTCATCTTTAAAAAGTAAGTTTTAGGTGCTAAATTAAACTTTAATGATTAAGCCTGCCTTATATATTGCATTTTGTGCCAAAAGCTAATTCATAGTCCATTATTCATCGCCTCTTGCTTAAAATCTGGTAGTTTTGAGTATACCCGATTTTTCAAATGTCCCGGAGTTCTTGTGATAACTCAAAATATGTCCTGGAGTTCTTATGATATTTTTTGTTACTGCCAATGTGTTTCTTGTGCTAAATCACGGCACGTTTTAGCATTTTTTATTATTCAATAAGGTTGTAAATCATTATGAAATGTAGTACGCTCATTTTTCTTTTTTATGGTATTTTTGCTGACGCAGATTTCGTAGACTGGAAAAAGGATTGATGTAGAGCATTGACTTTCATGATAAAATGCGCTAAAGTATGGGATCTTCGTATATATTTTTTCTGCCGATGTTTGATTGGTATTTCCCGTGTGTAATCTTAGTGGAGGAAACTCTGCTATTTTTGCTGTCATTGATAACAAAAATATATTTTAGTCAAACTTATTTCGCTCGGAGGGACTTGCAAATTTGTTCAAGAGATCGGTAGTTATAGAGCCAACCGCAGTTGAGTTTTTATCATATTATCGTACTTTTTGGAAACATAGGTTTGAAGAAATTATCCTGCAAATTTATACATGTTCTTGTTGGTATTAAATGAAACAAATTATTTAGCCCTTAGATAAGCGATGCACAACTATATTGAATAATTTTATTGAACAAAAGGCAAATGCCTGTGAGTACATATATACATACATATAATACATGGGTTTTTTTTACAAAATAATCAGTGGCGGTCCAATTCTATATATTATCTGCTTAAGAAAGATGGTTGAGAACAACGTGTAAGTTTTGAGATATTTTGGTTTTGTGGTTTAGGCCATGATACTGCCGCTGATTCAATCGTTACTGTAGATGATAGCCTATCCCCTGTTAATCCTTTGCAGACACTCAAGACCAACATTTTATCCACAGTTTTGTGCAAAGGATGAGCGTATTATAATTCATAAGTATTTACAACCTTATTGAATAATAAAAAAAACGCTAAAACGTACCGTGATTTAGCGCAAGAAACGCATTGGCAGTAACAAAAGTTACCATAAGAAATCCAGGTATCACAAGAACTCCGGGACATTTGAAAGACCGGGTATAAATTTGTTAGCCGGGGCTTTATGTTTGCAATTTTGTATTATAATAAGGTAATTATGTATGGCAATGATGAAGACTTGAAATAAACAGGTCAATACTTGCGAATTGGCAAATAATTTGAAATTTTTACTCAAAAGTACCAGATTTTAAGCAAGAGGCGATAAAAAATGGACTATGAATTAGTTTTTGACACATACTAGAAGTACAGTATGTAAGGCAAGCTTAATCATTAAAGTTTAATTTAGCACCTAAAACTCACTTTTTAAAGATGAAAATTACCATTTTGACGAGTGTTTTTGCAGTATATACAATAGTTTTCCGACGAACTCCGTGACAGTTATCACAAGAACTCCTTGACAAGTTATCATAAGAACTCCATCCATCGTGTAACACTTCCTCCCCCGTGACATTGGGGCCAATACATAACCATGTGGAAAGCAAATGTTTGGGGCGTCATTTTTTTATTTCTTCATCCACATGACGAGTGGAATTAAAGGAACTGAGGTTTTTAGGCACGACTGGACTGGAGATAATTTTTCGATATTAATATTCAATTTGGTGTAGGTCTAGTCATCTTATGTGCAAAATTCAGATCATTTTCTCACACAATTTTTTTTCGAAACAATTTTTTTTTCATTTAAAAATTGACACACAAATCGGACTAAGAATAGCACAACAATACAATTTTCGATTTAATTCTTTCTGAATATATTTTTTTAACTATCAATTGCATATCTTGTTATCTTAAGTGACCCAGCTGATCTTTGTCAGAAATTCAAATTTTATTTTCAGTGGAGTTCCATTACCCTTGGAGTGGCCATTACCTATCCGTCGAGAAACGGAAAGGCCTATGGAGTAATAAACCAGAATTTTTCATCCACTTAACGTTGGGGTAGCAATTCGTTAGATGATAAAATATTTGCGGCTGTCCAAAAATTTATCAAAACTACTGATCGTTTTCGAAACATCTGATATTTGTGTAAATTGGTCGATTGTATCAATCTTAATAATCTGTTACCATAATAATTAACAAACACACTTATGACGAATGTTTGCTCCCTTTGACGAATTATGCTAAATGCTAGATCATTAACCTTGTCGTTATTACACGCGTCACAAATGAACAATTATAAAAATATATAAATACACAAATATACATTTTTTATTCTGTCTTACTTACTTCTTACATTGGTTTTTATTTTTTTTATGTTAATCTGTCTTGATTTTTTTCTACGGTCGCTATATATGTATACATTTTACAACTTCTCATATATAAATGCCATCAATGTTGATTAACGTATTTTTTCAGGGAAGGGCCGATCGCTTATTTTGTAAGAACTTGGGCCCAACCCTTTTGCTATTTGTTATATCGAAATCAATTTGTTTCTCTCTATATTTACATGTATATATTAGCAATAAAACATGGTTAAACTAAAATGGAAGCAAATGTTTGGGGTCATCAGGGGGGGGGGGGGGGGTTGAAGTCAACGACCTTAACCACTTGGCCACGGACGGAAGAAAAGTAACCCACACTGATGTTAAGCTGAAGTTTCTGTCTTTCTAACTAGCATTTAGACGTGAAAAAAATCATCGTAATTTGCGTTCGACAACAATATATCTTTAAAAATCCCATACACAACAACAACATCAACAACAATAACAACAGCAAAATAATTGCGAAATAAACTAGGTACATTTTTAGGGAGGGTAGTGGAAGAGGAATCGATTTATTCGATTTCCGGCTATGTTATGCCAAAGACATATGGGCATTGGTAGCAGTCGTACATCCTTTCTTGGTTCTCGGCATTGACGTAAAGGGGAGGCAGCTACTATATGCTTCAACGGTCAGTTTTTCATACCCATAGTCAATGCTCACCAAGTCTGCTTCTAGAACATGACTGATGGCATACGCTTAATCCATACCCAATGTGCACGGGAAAGCGAAAGAACCCTGACAAAACGGAGGAAACTTTATTCGCACGGGCTTCTGCGAACTTTTATACAAAGGCAAGCACATACAAAATTGTCGTAGTTTCTTGTGAGTGTCTTAAAGCCACATTATTCCTCAGAAGTTCATATTTTTTCAATTCTTTAGAGATATCAAACATGCGTTTAATAATGTTTACATAAGGGGTTTAGAGCATGTTAGGCATTCAACAACTAAAGAAGAAGCGCTGAACGAGCAGTAATGTGTCATAAAGGTAGCAAAATGTAAACAAAGCAGCATTTTGACTTCCATACAAAATACTTATTCAATATTATTATTCCAAGTACCAAAAGGGCAAAAGAAACAAAAAGATACTTCATTTATATGGCTTATGACTTATATTTTGGAATCTGTAAAAAGATATCAAAATAAAAGTTTTTGAGAAATAATAACATTCCTGAGACATTATGGGCCTTTAAGAAAATAACGGTCTATGAAGAAAAGGGTAATGCTAATTTCTGGGTCTTTGGATCACTGTTATACATTGTAGCGTAGAGACTGGGTTGAGTTGGATTGGATGGGTACAAATAATATGTGCATAAAACAAAAAGCTGCATATTGCTTATTTCGTTTTAATAACCAGTTTGGAAGTAAATAAATGACAGAATCATAAGCTACAATGAAACCATCAATGACATGATGTCACAGGCTGTAGGTGCTTGTATTCTAGATGAAAGCTTTTCTGTGAATTGACGATGATGCAGTTGTTTAAAGTCTAGGTTGCTTGTTGTGAAAGTGGCAGTGAAATTCTTCCAGTTCGAGGTAGTTTTGATGTTTGATTTCGTAAACAATGACGGTGCATTTCCTCTTCACGTTTTTCTGAAAATAAACAAAATATAGTAATCATATTTAAATGTATTTCAAACATTAAAAATAAAAATTACAAGCAAAGTTTACTTTAAATGAAACAGCTTGACCAATTCCTAAACAAATATGCCAAAACAGTTAAACGTCTGGAAGAAGACTCTTCAAATATACAATTAATGTTATAATAAACAAAATAACTTACTGTATTCTGTATTTTTCTTTTAGCCATAAGCTCCATGCGGTAAATCATTCCGTTTACAACCTAAAACGACAATAATTTAAAATAAATCATCTGTCCATGTTGATTTCCTGCTATCTAATTAAGTGTAGGTTTTATACATTTAAGGTACATGGTGAAAAAAAATCCTCCAAATTCTACAGTATGTACATAGTACGCGGTTATTATTTGCTTACAACTCTGGCATGGTTATTACTGAATGTGTTCGGTAAAACAAGAAAACATCGACCATAATTGCAACAGAAAAATTGTTGATATTGAAGTCACTATTTCTTGCCGATGGTAGATGGACAGACAATACACCAATTGTGCAGTTGCAAATGAACATGTTGTCTCAGAACTGGTCAGTCAATGACAAAGTTTCCTGGGTGATATTACAAGTAAACAAACAAACAGCTTGTTTCTCAATATAAAACAGTCATTGAATTTTTCACTGGCCCGGTGGCCCATGGCCAGTGAAAAATAGTTCGGGCCAGTGAAAATTGCAAGAAAATTTAGTTAAATATATAGTAGAATAAATTCAAAACTGAATTTCGGCTAGTAAATTCAAAATCTTAAATTCATCGACTGTAAAATACAAATTTTACACAAAATAATGCCATGCTAAGTCACGAACATTTGTTTTTTTTTATAACATTTCAGTCAACCTTGTTATTCAGACACTAGCAGAAAATGGGCAACTTTTTTGGCTGTTGATTTTAAATTATCATTCCTGTCACATATTAGGTTAACTTCAAATATTCATATACATGTATAGAAACAAAATACCACATACAAATTATGTCTATATTTTTTATTAAAATGTTCATATTATTTCAGACATACAATTTAATACTAACAAAAAGTCAAATGTACATACAAGAAACTTGGTAACAAAGTATAAAATCTACTCATGATTTGGTCTCCATAATTATAAACATTTAAGGCACATAACAGATTTCTGTTTTGAAATGTAATGTACAATCATTTTGCAACACATATAATTTTGAAATATACAATAGTTACATGTAGAGTTGACATAGACAGAAACAAGATCAATGTTATCAGTTATTTGTCTGTTAAGAAGTAAACAATACAGATCTGAAAGTTTTAATTTAATAAAATTTCTAGAAATGAAAAATTCACCCAAAACATAAACTTCCTTGAAGTATGTTTCCCTGCCTAAAGGACACGCCTTTGTTACTTACTGTTACTTGATTGAAACATCACTTTTAAATTTACAAATTTTTTCCATAGCAGTGATAAAAGTATAAAGAGATGGTCAGAAAAACCCCAGTCAATGGCATTTATTGTAAACAGTACACATTATCATTTTATACCCAACACAAGTAGACTGCTGAAATCATGTAAAAAGGAAGGAGAGTAAAATAAAAAAGTTTACAATTGATGTATCGTTGGTATTTGTCATTAAATGTTGTTAACTCATCGAAACATTTTGGACTGAATCAATGACAGCTCTTGTAACATTTTGGATGGAGCTCAAAAAGAAAATGAGACAAATTGATGACCAATAACAGCAGGAAGCCTAAAGAGATCTAGTAATTTTTACCTGAAATTTTGCATCATTTAAAACAATGATGAAAATGTAGTTTGCTTCTTCTTTTTTGGTTGAAAAATTTACATTTATTCGTTAAAATATGTACAGAAATACATGTCGTACAAACTTCAGTGCATCACAAAGCCTTAGGCTATTATTATTGTTGTTGTTCCTTGATCTAGGCGACAGGGTTTCTTGATATAGTGCCTCTATAATGAAATAGCACATGCCATAGACCAGCAGTCTTGTTATATGTAGACTCTGGATTGAAAAGCTTCTGAACAAGCTCCTTTAGAAGGTCTGAAAAGCTCAACGCCAAATCGAGGACGGGTCCAACCTTACACAAAGCGGACATATTCCCCCAATCAACTGCATACAGGTCCAGAAGAAATTTAAAATGTTGCAGACGGACGATGCCAAATACAAAAATGTACTCTCTTCATGGTGAAATAATGGGTTCTTGATAAAATAATGGCACCACTGAAAATTCAACTTTGTTTCTGCTTGTGATGAACCAGGAAGCAACTAATATTAATGAGACCAAAAAGGTTCTGTGTATAACTATAAAGAATCTTTGATGACGAGAACGCGCGCGTTTTTAAAAACTGTTTTCATTAAAAAATATTTTATGTTGGGGTTGATAAGCCTTAGCGCTTCACACAACCTACATCATTGAAAGAAACAATAAAAAGCACCTGTTGCACATCTTTTACTACAGCTGTTTATTTACCTGTACAAACGTAACAGCTGTCACTTACAGTCGCGGATGACAGCTTCCCAAGGAGGGAGATAATTTCTTTTAAACATTGTTACATTTTAATATTGAGTTGCTCCCCTTTTATTTTATGGCTTGCTTTGGTACTGTATGTACATTCGTTAAGAAAATATAAATAAAGGATCTGTTAATAGGCTTAGAATAGAAACCATTGTTTTTGAATTAATGCTGCAGGAAACTTGCAATATGATCTTTAAAGCTGCATGAATCCAGATGAGTAGGAAATCAAACTTAAAGGGACTCCACTGAGGTTTTTTGACATAACGGGACTAGAAATGATTTTTTGAGATTAATATTCCATTTGATGTAGATCTAGATCAAAAACTTGTGTTCAAAATATCAGATCATTTGCTCACTCCGTTTTTCCAGAATAATTATTCTAATTGTGAAATATGACCCAAAATTGAAAAGCGTTGCAACGCTTTTCACTCAAATCGGACTGACGGTTTCACGAGAATACGATTTTCAATTTATTTTTCTGTTTATTTTTTCATTATCTTTAAATTTGCAAAAATTTCTGCTGTACTTGCCCTGGCCGATCTCTTTATGTTTTAGGTTTTTGTACCTCAGCGGAGTTTATAATACAACATGTAAAGCAAGCTTACTGATCAAAGTATAATTCAGCCAAACTCCCCATTTAAAGTTAAAAATTTCCATTTTACGTATGTTTCTCCAGTATACAAAAATGTTCTCCAGGAACGTGCCATTTATCATAAGAACTCTTGACAAGTTATCTTTCGTGTACCCCCGTGTAAGTGCGCAAATTTGAAAGCTGGTAAAATGACATTGCACAGAGTAACATTCACGGGGGAGGAAGTGTTTTAGGAAACGTACCGTGATTTAGCGCAAGAAACGCATTGGCAGTAACAAAAGTTACCATAAGAACTCCAGGTATCACAAGAACTCCGGGACATTTGAAAGACCGGGTATAAATTTGTTAGCCGGGGCTTTATGTTTGCAATTTTTTATTATATAAGGTAATTATTGTATGACAATGATGAAGACTTGATATGAACAGGTCAATACTTTGCGAATTGGCAAATAATTTGAAATTTTACTCAAAACTACCAGATTTTAAGCAAGAGGCGATGAAAAATGGACTTTGAATTAGTTTTTGACACATACTAGAAATACAGTATGTAAGGCAAGCTTAATTCATTAAAGTAATTTAGCACCTAAAGCTCACTTTTTAAAGATGAAAAATTACCATTTTGACGAGTGTTTTTGCAGTATATACAAAGTTTTCCGACGAACTCCGTGACAGTTATCAAACAAGAACTCCTTGACAAGTTATCATAAGAAACTCCATCCATCTTGTAACACTTCCTCCCCGTGACTTGGGGTTTTATTTCAAAGCCAATACATAACCATGTGGAAAAGCAAATGTTTGGGGCGTCACTTTTTTTTATTTCTTCATCCACATGACGAGTCGAATTAAAGGAACTGAGGCTTTTTTAGACACTACTGGACTGGAGATAATTTTTTTCGATATTATATTCAATTTGGTATAGGTCTAGTCATCTTATGTGCAAAATTCAGATCATTTTTCTCACACATTTTTTTTTTTGAAACATTTTTTTTTCATTGTGAAAAATGACACACACAAATACGGACTAAGAATAGCACGATTTTAATTCTTTCTGAATATATATTTTTTAACTATCAATTGCATATCTTGTTATCTTAAGTGACCCAAGCTGATCTTTTTGTCAGAAATTCAAATTTTATTTTCAGTGAGTTCCATTACCCTTACGAGAGTGGCCATTACCTATCCGTCGAGAAACGGAAAGGCCTATGGAGTAATAAACCAGAATTTTTCATCAGCTATTACTGTGGGGTAGCAATTCGTTAGATGATAAAATATTTGCGGCTGTCCAACAATTTATCAAAACTACTGATCGTTTTCGAAACACCTGATATTTGTGTAAATCGGTCGATTGTATCAATCTTGATAACCTGTTACCATAATACTAGTAATTAACAAACACACTTATGATGAATGTTTGTTCCCTTTGACGAATTATGCTAAATGCTAGATCCTTAACCTTGTCGTTATTATATAAATACACAAATATACATTTTTTATTCTGTCTTGCTTTTTATTACTTCTTACATTGGTTTTTTTCTTTTTTATGTTAATTTCTCATATATAAATGCCATCAATGTTGATTAATTTATTTTTTTCAGGGAAGGGCCGATCGCTAATGTTGTAAGAACTTGGGCCCAACCCTTTTGCTATTTGTTATTTCGAAATAAATTTGTTTCTCTCTATATTTACATGTATATATTAGCAATAAAATATGATTAAACTAAAATGGAAGTAAATGTTTGGGTCATCAGATTTTATTTCTTCATCCGCTTTTTATCAATGCAAATGTAGTTTTACTCTGTTTGTTAAATTTATCACTGAAGAAAGTACAATTTTAAAGTAGTTTGTACTTGCAATTACAGTGAACTGTTTAATTCCAATTTAATATATTTGTAATTATAACATGTAGAAGCATTTAAGCTATCATTTATCAATTTGATTGTCCATAAATGCAACAGTACAATTTAATCAAAATATAGAAATCTTAGTCAATAAGCAAGAACATCTGATGGCCTTATTATGATAGCGGAAGCAAATTTTGTTTGATTTGGTTTTACGTCACACTAACACAGTATAGGTCATATGGCGACGTTACAGCTTCACTGGTTCAGTAAGACCTCAGTTGCCATTCCGTGCATTATTTCAAACACGAACTGGCACCTGAGTAGAACAATTGACGTCCCGTTAGCTATCTTGATAGCTTTCTCACATGAAAGAAAGTCCCTTTCGTGATTCGTACCACCGCGGTGGGGGATGGTTTGAAGTCAACGACCTTAACCACTTGGCCACGGACGGAAGAAAAGTAACCCAAACTGATGTTAAGCTGAAGTTTCTAGCATTTAGACGTGAAAAAAAATCATCGTAATTTACGTTCGACAACAATATATCTTTAAAAATCCCATACACAACAACAACATCAACAACAATAACAACAGAAAAATAATTGCGAAATAGACTAGGTAGTTTTTTGAGGACGGGTAGGGGAAGAGGGGTCGATTTATTCGATTTCCAGCCATGTCATGCCAAAGACGTATGGACATTGATAGCATTTTTGGTTCTCAGCATTGACGTAAAGGGGAGGCAGCTACTATATGCTTTAACGGTCAGTTTTTCATACTCACAGTCAGTGCTCACCAAGAGTACTTCTAGAAACATACACTGAATCCATACTCAATGTGAACGAGAAAAGCGATAGAACCCTGACAAAACGGAGGAAACTTTATTCGCACGGGCTTCTGCGAACTTTTATACAAAGGCAAGCGCATACAAAATTGTCGTAGTTTCTTGTGAGTGTCTTAAAGCCACATTATTCCTCAGAAGTCCATATTTTTTCAATTCTTCAGAAATATCAAACATGCGTTTAATAATGTTTAAATAAGGTGTTTGGAGCATGTAAGACATTCAACAACTAAAGACGTAGCGCTGAACGAGCAGTAATGTGTCATAAAGATAGCAAAATGTAAACAAAGCAGCATTTTGACTTCCATACAAAATACTTATTCAATATTATTATTCCAAGTACCAAAAGAGCAAAAGAAGCAAAAAGATACTTCATTTATGTGGCTTATGACTTATATTTTTGAAACTAAAAAAAGATACCAAAATAAAAGTTTTTGAGAAATAATAACATTCTTTAGACATTATGGGCTTTTAAGAAAATTATAACGGTCTATGAAGAAAAGGGTAATGTTAATGTCTTTGGATCATTGTTATGTTATTCATTATAGCGTAGAGACTGGGTGGAGTTGGATTGGATGGTTACAAATAATATGTGCATAAAACAAAAAGCTGCATATTGCTTATTTCGTTTTAATAATCAGTTTGGAAGTACATGAATGACAGAATCATAAGCTACAATGAAACCATGAATGACATGATGTCACAGGCTGTAGGTGCTTGTATTCCAGATGAAAGCTTTTCTGTGAATTGACGATGATGCAGTTGTTTAAAGTCTGGGTTGTTTGTTGTGAAAGTGGCAGTGAAATTCTTCCAGTTCGAGGTAGTTTTGATGTTTGATTTCAGTAAACAATGACGGTACATTTCCTCTTTACGTTTTTCTGAAAATAAACAAAATATAGTATTAAATCATATTTTAAATGTATTTCAAACATTAAAAATAAAAATTACAAGCAAAGTTTACTTTAAATAAACAGCTTGACTCAAATTCCTAAACAATATGCCAAAACAGTTAAATGTCTGGAAGAAGACTCTCAAATATACAATTAATGTTATAATAAACAAAAATAACTTACTGTATTCTGTATTTTTCTTTTAGCCATAAGCTCCATGCGGTAAATCATTCCGTTTACAACCTAAAACGACAATAATTTATTAATAAAATCAATATAAACTGGATAATTTCATTATTATTATTATTATTATTGTTAATTATTTTAACTATTTTGCTTTGGACATTAGCGGCGTTTATGTTATCTTTAAATGGGGTGTAAAGTTTATTTTTCATTGGTGATATTAATTTTAACGGTGATCATGCAGAAAACATTGTGGTAGTCTGAAAACATAAATTATATATTTATGCAGAACAATACAAAATAAACAAACTATGACACCCCTATAGTAATAGTTATTACAACTGTTGAAACTATTGCAAAATTTTGTGATATGTGAAATTATTTATTAAACTAATTACCATAATATGTTTAATATAATTATGTAAATCATGGTAAATGTAAATTTAAAAATACAATGTAGCAAAACGGTCATTTCTCAAGATCTGATTCTCGTAGATATGAATATAAATATTAATATTACGTGATTTTCTTAAGTTTGTATTATTTTTCTGACACAAATTTTATTGCCACAGAACATTCTGTGGCATGTTCAAAGAATGACAAACATTGTTATATTTTAATATTGAGTTGCTCCCCTTTTATTTTATGGCTTGCTTTGGTACTGTATGTACATTCGTTAAGAAAATATAAATAAAGGATCTGTTAATAGGCTTAGAATAGAAACTATTGTTTTTGAATTAATGCTGCAGGAAACTTGCAATATGATCTTTTAAAGCTGCATGAATCCAGATGAGTAGAAAATCAAACTTAAAGGGACTCCACTGAGGTCTTTTTGACATAACGGGACTAGAAATAATTTTTGAGATTAATATTCCATTTGATGTAGATCTAGATCAAAAAACTTGTGTTCAAAATATCAGATCATTTGCTCACTCCGTTTTTCCAGAATAATTATTCTAATTGTGAAAATATGACCCAAAATTGAAAAGTGTTGCAACGCTTTTCACTCAAATCGGACTGACAGTTTCACGAGAATACGATTTTCAATTTATTTTTTCTGTTTATTTTTTCATTATCTTTTAAATTTGCAAAAAATTTCTGCTGTACTTGCCCTGGCCGATCTCTTTATGTTTTAGGTTCTTTTGTACCTCAGCGGAGTTTATAATACAACATGTAAAGCAAGCCTTACTGATCAAAGTTTAATTCAGCCAAAACCGCCGTTTAAAGTTAAAAATTTCCATTTTTACGTATGTTTATCCAGTATACAAAAATGTTCTCCAGGAACTCCGTGCCATTTATCATAAGAACTCTTGACAAGTTATCATAAGAACTCCATCTTTCGTGTACCCCGTGTAAAAAGTGCGCAAATTTGAAAGCTGGTAAAATGACATTGCACAGAGTAACATTCACGGGGAGGAAGTGTTACACGAGGGATGGAGTTCTTATGATAACTTGTCAAGGAGTTCTTGTGATAACTGTCACGGAGTTCGTCGGAAAACTATTGTATATACATTGTACTGCTAAAACACTTGTCAAAATGCTTATTTTCATCTTTAAAAAGTAAGTTTTAGGTGCTAAATTAAACTTTAATGATTAAGCCTGCCTTATATATTGCATTTTGTGCCAAAAGCTAATTCATAGTCCATTATTCATCGCCTCTTGCTTAAAATCTGGTAGTTTTGAGTATACCCGATTTTTCAAATGTGCCGGAGTTCTTGTGATAACTCAAAATATGTCCTGGAGTTCTTATGATATTTTTTGTTACTGTCAATGTGTTTCTTGTGCTAAATCACGGCACGTTTTAGCATTTTTTTATTATTCAATAAGGTTGTAAATCATTATGAAATGTAGTACGCTCATTTTTCTTTTTTATGGTATTTTTGCTGACGTAGATTTCGTAGACTGGAAAAAGGATTGGTGTAGAACATTGACTTTCATGATAAAATGCGCTCAAGTATGGGATCTTCGTATATATTTTTTCTGCCGATGTTTGATTGGTATTTCCCGTGTGTAATCTTAGTGGAGGAAACTGCTATTTTTGCTGTAATTGATAACAAAAATATATTTAAGTCAATCTTATTTCGCTCGAACCCGGAGGGACTTGCAAATTTGTTCAAGAGATCGGTAGTTATAGAGCCAACCGCAGTTGAGTTTTATCATATTATCGTACTTTTTGAAAACATAGGTTTGAAGAAATTATCCTGCAAATTTATACATGTTCTTGTTGGTATTAAATGAAACAAATTATTTAGCCCTTAAATAAGCGATGCACAACTATATATTATCTGCTTAAGAAAGATGGTTGAGATTTTGTGGTTTAGGCCATGATACTGCCGCTGATTCAATTGTTACTGTAGATGATAGCCTATCCCATATTTATCCTTTGCAGACACTCAAGACCAACATTTTATCCACAGTTTTGTTCAAAGGATGAGCGTATTATAATTCATAAGTATTTACAATCTTATTGAATAATAAAAAACGCTAAAACGTGCCGTGATTTAGCGCAAGAAACGCATTGGCAGTAACAAAAGTTACCATAAGAACTCCAGGTATCACAAGAACTCCGGGACATTTGAAAGACCGGGTATAAATTTGTTAGCCGGGGCTTTATGTTTGCAATTTTGTATTATAATAAGGTAATTATGTATGACAATGATGAAGACTTGAGATAAACAGGTCAATACTTGCGAATTGGCAAATAATTTGAAATTTTTACTCAAAACTACCAGATTTTAAGCAAGAGGCGATGAAAAATGGACTTTGAATTAGTTTTTGACACATACTAGAAATACAGTATGTAAGGCAAGCTTAATCATTAAAGTTTAATTTAGCACCTAAAGCTCACTTTTTAAAGATGAAAATTACCATTTTGACGAGTGTTTTTGCAGTATATACAATAGTTTTCCGACGAACTCCGTGACAGTTATCACAAGAACTCCTTGACAAGTTATCATAAGAACTCCATCCATCTTGTAACACTTCCTCCCCCGTGACATTGGGGTTTTATTTCAAAGCCAATACATAACCATGTGGAAAGCAAATGTTTGGGGCGTCATTTTTTTATTTCTTCATCCACATGACGAGTCGAATTAAAGGAACTGAGGTTTTTAGACACTACTGGACTGGAGATAATTTTTCGATATTAATATTCAATTTGGTATAGGTCTAGTCATCTTATGTGCAAAATTCAGATCATTTTCTCACACATTTTTTTTTTTGAAACATTTTTTTTTCATTGTGAAAAATGACACACAAATCGGACTAAGAATAGCACGATTTAATTCTTTCTGAATATATATTTTTTAACTATCAATTGCATATCTTGTTATCTTAAGTGACCCAGCTGATCTTTGTCAGAAATTCAAATTTTATTTTCAGTGGAGTTCCATTACCCTTGGAGTGGCCATTACCTATCCATCGAGAAACGGAAAGGCCTATGGAAGTAATAAACCAGAATTTTTCATCCACTTAACGTTGGGGTAGCAATTCGTTAGATGATAAAATATTTGCGGCTGTCCAACAATTTATCAAAACTACTGATCGTTTTCGAAACACCTGCATGATATTTGTGTATCAATCTTAATAACCTGTTACCATAATAATTAACAAACACACTTATGATGAATGTTTGTTCCCTTTGACGAATTATGCTAAATGCTAGGTCCTTAACCTTGTCGTTATTATATAAATACACAAATATACATTTTTTATTCTGTCTTACTTACTTCTTACATTGGTTTTTATCTATTTTATATTAATGATTAATCTGTCTTGATTTTTCTACGTTCGCTTTATATGTATACATGTTACAATTTCTCAATTATTAATGCCATCAATGTTGATTAATGTATTTTTTTCAGGGAAGGGCCGATGTTGTAAGAACTTGTGTCCAACCCTTTTGCTATTTGTTATATCGAAATCAATTTGTTTCTCTCTATATTTACATGTATATATTAGCAATAAAATATGGTTAAACTAAAATGGAAGCAAATGTTTGGGTCATCAGATTTTATTTCTTCATCCGCTTTTATCAATTCAAATGTAGTTTAACTTGTTTGTTAAATTTATCACTGAAAAAAGTACAATTTTAAAGTATTTTGTACTTGCAATTACAGTGAACTGTTTATTTCCAATTTATTATATTTGTAAATATAACATGTAGAAGCATTTAAGCTATCATTTATCAATTTGATTGTCCATAAATGCAACAGTACAATTTAATCAAAATATAGAAATCTTAGTCAATAAGCAAGAACATCTGATAGCCTTATTAAGATAGCTGGATAGCTTTCTCACATGAAAGTATGTCCCTTTCGTACCACAGCGGTGGGGGATGGTTTGAAGTCAACGACCTTATTTTAACCACTTGGCCACGGACGGAAGAAAAGTAACCCACACTGATGTTAAGCTGAAGTTTCTGTCTTTCTAACTAGCATTTAGACGTGAAAAAAATCATCGTAATTTATGTTTAATATATCTTTAAAAAAAAACATACACAGCAACAACATCAACCACAATAACATCAAAAACAAAAATAATTGCGAAATAGACCTGGTAGATTTTTTTTGAGGATGGGTAGGGGAAGAGGGATCGATTTATTCGATTTCCAGCCATGTCATGCCAAAGACGTATGGACACTGATAGCATTCTTGGTTCTCAGCATTGACGTAAAGGAGAGACAGCTACTCTATGCTTCAACGGTCAGTTTTTCATACTCACAGTCAATGCTCACCAAGAGTACTTCTAGAAACATACACTGAATCCATACTCAATGTGCACGGGGAAAGCGGAAGAACCCTGACAAAACAGAGGAAACTTTATTCGCACGAGCTTCTGCGAACTTTTATACAAAGGCAAGCGCATACAAAATTGTCGTAGTTTCTTGTGAGTGTCTTAAAGCCACATTATTCCTCAGAAGTACATATTTTTTCAATTCTTTAGAAATATCAAACATGCGTTTAATAATGTTTAAAAAAGGTGTTTGGAGCATGTAAGACATTCAAAAACTGAAGACGTAGCGCTGAACTAGCAGTAATGTGTCATGAAGGTAGCAAAATGTAAACAAAGCAGCATTTTGACTTCCATTCAATATTATTATTCCAAGTACCAAAAGAGCAAAAGAAACAAAAAGATACTTCATTTATGTGGCTTATGACTTATATTTTGGAAACTGTAAAAAGATACCAAAATAAAAGTTTTTGAGAAATAATAACATTCCTCAGACATTATGGGCCTTTAAGAAAATAATAACGGTCTATGAAGAAAAGGGCTTCCGTTTACTTTTAATGATGATTTCTGGGTCTTTGGATCACTGTTACTCATTGTAGCGTAGAGACTGGGAGGAGTTGGATTGGATGGTTACAAATAATATGTGCATAAAACAAAAAGCTGCATATTGCTTATTTCGTTTTAATAATCAGTTTGGAAGTACATGAATGTCAGAATCATAAGCTACAATGAAACCATGAATGACATGATGTCACAGGCTGTAGGTGCTTGTATTCCAGATGAAAGCTTTTCTGTGAATTGACGATGATGCAGTTGTTTAAAGTCTGGGTTGTTTGTTGTGAAAGTGGCAGTGAAATTCTTCCAGTTCGAGGTAGTTTTGATGTTTGATTTCGTAAACAATGACGGTACATTTCCTCTTTACGTTTTTCTGAAAATAAACAAAATATAGTATTAAATCATATTTAAATGTATTTCAAACATTAAAAATAAAAATTACAAGCAAAGTTTACTTTAAATGAAACAGCTTGACCAATTCCTAAACAAATATGCCAAAACAGTTAAATGTCTGGAAGAAGACTCTTCAAATATACAATTAATGTTATAATAAACAAAATAACTTACTGTATTCTGTATTTTTCTTTTAGCCATAAGCTCCATGCGGTAAATCATTCCGTTTACAACCTAAAACGACAATAATTTAAAATAAAATCAATCAAAACTGGATAATTCATTATTATTATTATTATTATTGTTATTATTTTAACTATTTTGCTTTGGACATTAGCGGCGTTTATGTTATCTTTAAATGGGGTGTAAAGTTTATTTTTCATTGGTGATATTAATTTTAACGGTGATCATGCAGAAAACATTGTGGTAGTCTGAAAACATAAATAACGTATTTATGCAGAACAATACAAAATAAACAAACTATGATACCCCTATAGTGATAGTTATAACAACTGTTGAAATTATTGCAAAATTTTGCGAGATGTGAAATTATTTAATAAACTAATTACCATAATATGTTTAATATATGATGTAAATCATGGTAAATGTAAATTTAAAAATACAATGTAGCAAAACGGTCATTTCTCAAGATCTGATTCTCGTAGATATGAATATAAATATCAATATAACGTGATTTTCTTAAATTTGTATTATTTTTGTGACACAAATTTTATTGCCACAGAACATCTTATTGCATGTTCAAAGAATGACTGCGTAACATGTTGTCTTTAAATAATGTTTGTGCAAAGATAAAAGTATAAATATATTATCATAATTTTATCAGGTGATATTAGATACAATGATAACAAATATAGAAATATGACTATATATATATGTAAAAAACAACAACAACAAACAAACAAAACAACAAACAACACCACGTACCTGTTTAGTTGCAGACAGAACATTTACAAGCTCGTACTCGCTTCCTATCTCACTGGCGGCGAACGTTGCCATTTTCACCACAACCGGGTCGTCGATTGCGGCGTCCGACGGCGCACCGGCCATTTGACAGACGGCGACAGCAACCATCCCTAAAAACACAAGATAAGTTAAATTGTTCATCTCTGAGACGTCTGCTTCACTTTAGACTGTGTCTATGTGTGTAATGTCAGAGAATGTCTAATGCCCTCTTTTTATAGGGATTTTGGTGCACACAAAAACAACAACAAAAACACACACAAATAACCGCAATGGCCAAGAATGGACTCGCACATGTTACAATTTGACCTTTTAAACGCTGATGAATAGGCACGTTATGGCAGGCACATGGGCTGTTTTGACATCGTATTTGTCAAAGTCAAGGACACGCGTTGTAAAACAACATTAGTGTTTCGACGTCACAATCGGCCACATATGTAACTGAAAGGTCATTTAGTGCACCTATCATCTACTTGAAATTATAATATATCTTGTTTCTCCAAAATGGCGGCCTAAAAATTTAATGTTGTCTAAGTTTTGGAGAAGAATTGAAAAACGACTCTTAATTAACATTTAAAGACATATCTTATCATTTAACAGTTATATAAAAGAAAAAATATCACATATAGAAAGTTTTTTTTTCTCTAGCGACCTGGCAGTTGGAAATTTTACAGTTGTAGAAATGTTATAAATATGATAAAAACGGGACATAATGAAGTTCTTAAGACTATTCTTGATATTTAAAGGTATATAAAAAGAAAAAAATCACTTTGAGATATTTTTTTACTCTTTCATTTTTGTGAAGTTGGCGGCCTGGCGGCCAAGCGGCCTATGAGCCAAAACTTTGAATGTTGTAGAAATGTTATTTCAACAATAAAACGACATTTAATGAAGTTCTAAAGACAATTCTTGTTATTTAAAGGATATATAAAAAGAAAAAAGTCACTTTGAGAAAACTTTTTTTATTTGATCATTTTTGTGAAGTTGGCGGCCCAGCGGCCTAGCGGTCTGAAATTTTAATGTTGTAAAAGTTTGAAAAAAAAATGAAAAACGACTCTTCAAGTTTAAGTTCTGATATTTTTTTCGCCATTCCAGGTCTTAAAATATTCTGCCGATGCCATTTGCCAGCGACGAGCACGCTTCAAAGGGAAGTGAGAAGCTGTTTAGTTTAGCCAATGTAGTTGTAATGTATTCTTTTTATATATCTTTTACATAACTGAAAATAACAAGGATTGTCCTTAGAGCATCATTAATTGCCGCTTTTATTGTTTTTATAACATTACAACAGCCAATTTCACGCCGCCAGACCGCCAACTTCACGCCACCAGGCCGCTGGGCCGCTATCCCGCCAACTTCACGCCGCCAGGCCGCTGGACCGCTAGGCCGCCAACTTCACACATCTCCTTAGGAGGTTTAATTTTGAAAAGCCTTTTGATATGATTATAACAAACTATATAGTCATAGTATTGTGGCAATACCGGCTACGGCCGGAAAGAATATTGGGGGGGGGGGGATTTAAAGGAAATCACATACAGACTAGCAAAAATAGACTTACTCAGAAATAAAATATATTTTGGGGTTTTCCCAACCATTACCAGTAACAGCTTCGAAAATATGCCGGTAGTACACGTTAAGTTTGCTTGTACCCCACATTTGCCGAGTTCCGGATTACATCTTTTACCATGTAAAATGCCCACATTCTAAAATAAGGCTTCCAAAATCAAATTAAAGATGGACGTTATTGTTTATGTCTGTCTCATTTATATTATTTCTTTTAGCTTTATTAGAAAACTTAAAAAAGAGAATATTTCATTCGCCACTTTAAACAATTAATTAAACGAACACCGCCTTCTTGTCAAAGTCACAATGTATGTTTTTGATTGAATTAATTGGTTGTCATCACATTGTTATTAGGTGAAAGGTCACGGCCACAATACGAAATATGGACACAAACTATTACTCGATAAAGGCCAGGCTAGCCATTGTCATAAAGATGTTGAATATACATGTACCAAATTTCAAATGTTACCAAATTTCAAGTTACCCAATTTTAACAATAATTTAAATTTCAACAGTAACCAAACTTAAGTAGTTACCATTTCAACAGTAACCAATTTTAAAATTGTAACCAAATTTCAACAGTAACCAAATTTAAATACATGCAGTTACCAAATTTCAACAGTAACCAATTTTAAAATTGTAACCAAATTTAAACAGTAACCAAATATAAAATTATAAATACATACAGTTACCAAATTGTAAAGGTAACAATATTTAAAAAGTAACCAAATCCAGGTAATATTTCAGAATGCTTCAGTACCTCTTCAAATCAATATAGAGGCACTACAACTATGACGTACATGGCGTACGACGGGCACGTGTCAGCGCTGGGATTCACAAACTCCTCACATCCAGAGAGATCTGTGGCAGATGCTGCCAACTATTGTCGAGATCCGGACGGAAAAGGTTACCATGGTGTTACACAACAGACCCAAAAATTAGGTGGCAGTATTGTGGCATATACGAGTGTCCGGGTGGTAAGTGGCTGTAAGATAATATTCTCTTACAAACGAAACAGAGACAGTGAAACTTGGAAGGAAACCCTCGCTTTCCTCCTTCATTCAAATACAAATTAAAGAAAATTTATTTATTATTTCACACCTGATAAAATATGACCAATGCACTTTCAGCGCTTGCACCACCTAATGTTCCAATAGAACTCATTACTGGCTCCAATCACTTCAATTCAGCCTCCTTTTTAGTCCAAAAGTCCATATCAAATCCATATCGCACCCCATTAGCCTCGTTTTTTATTTCCAGAGTCCAAAAAAGCTATATCAAATCCACATCTCACTGAATTCAGCCTCTTTTTCATTTTTAGGATCATAAACATCTTTTTCAAATACATATTATTCATCGTCTAGCCTCGTTTTCATTTTTGAGCGTCTAAAATTCGATATCAAATCCTAATTGTTATCAAAGTTACAAAGTTCTGTGAAAGTGTAAAACAATGTAAGTATGAGATGAACATTATACATTGCTGAAAACAATAATTATTCCATTTGACAAGCACATAAATGTTAAAACTATATTGGACGAGGCGTTAACTGAGTCTAATATAAGTTTTGCCGCTGTGTATACGACTTTTCAGTATTGTACTCAACAATGTATTATAACCTCATATTATTTCTCATTCTTGTTTTCATTTTCAGAGTCCAAAAGATCTGTATTAAATGCATATTGTACCCTTTCTAGTTCCGTTTTCCTTTTTAGGATTTAAAAACATCTTATAAATTCCTTTTTTGTATTTCAGGTAACGACTTTCTGTCAAATTGTCCGAAAATGGTGGTGTGAAATATAGAGGTCATTATACATTGTTGAGTACAGTGCTGATTATTTATCATATATACACAGCTGCAAAACCTATATCAGACTCGAGTTGCGTCTCGTCCAATATAGATTTTATAGCTGTGTACTCATCCAATAGAATGTTTAATATTGTACTCAACACTATAAATTAACCTAATGATATTGACAATTGTCTAATATCATACAAGAACGCATATTATATGAAGGCATGATATACTTATTTATCTATCTTTAACACGGTTGTTAACATAATCTTTGCTGTATTTGCTGTATTTGCATATGCATGAAATCTCCAGTTCAAATGGGGATAATAATTTGAAAATTTATGTCTTGATCGAGGCATGCTCTAGAAAAGAGAATCTCAACTTACCATAGGAAAACTTTGCTTCATGTTCTCTATCAAGCACATGGAGAATCATGAATTTGTCCTGGTTAAGAACTGTTCACTATTTTACGGAATACCGTTAGGGCCATCGTGGTTATACGTTAAAATACAGAGGGCGACAATGCGATAGTGCGACAGTGCGATGACGACAATACGACAGTGCGATGACGATAATGCGACAGTGCGATGGCGACAATGCGACAGTGCGATGGCGACAATGCGATAACACGACAGTACGTTGACGACAGAGCGATAGTGTTATCGCACTGTCGCCATCGCACTGTCGCATTGTCGTCATCGCACTATCGTATTGTCGTCATCGCACTGTTGTTCTGTCGTCATCGCATTATCGCACTGTCGCCATCGCTTTGTCGCACTGTCGTCATCGCGTTATCGCATTGTCGACTATCACCTTCTGGTGCACGCCTACTAAACGGTGGCTCTTTCACATTTTGGTGATCTGTTTAAATGAGAGCCACCGACACTTCCGTTGCAGAGCCCTCGATGAAAACAAGGCTGAAAAAGGTAATAAATTTTAGTAAAATATCAATTTAAAAAGATCATGCTTGTTTTTCAAAAATCGAAGAATGTCATGCCACGAAGAACATTTTTCTCATCATGTTGGGTGAAGTTTCGATAAGAAATACCCTAAAATGACGTTGCTAGAACTTTTACAAAATATAACCTTCTGGGTTTTCTTTTACGAGGATACACATTTTGAGTGATTTCCCTACCGTAAAGTAGATGCTGGCCCATGTATTCGTGTATATAGCATTGTCCCAACCTCCTCTTTGGACCAACACAAAAAATAACTTACAGAACTTACTTGAAAACCAAATAATCAAATATTTATTATTGTGATCGAGCCATCGACAAGGTGCTGGCGCCATCGGCAATGTGAATGAGCCCTCGAAAATGTGATGGAGCCAACACTATCATTCATTTTGTGATAATATGATGAAGTTTAACCGTTATTATACCTAACTGATTATCATATACAATTTCGCATGCATCGTATCATTGGGTTGACATATTGAATTAAAATACTCGATTTGATTATTCGAATTCATGAAAATTGAAGTAAAACCTCTTTGTATAAAATATTAACAGATTAGCACACAAAGATAGTTTTTTACTTTTAGTCAGTAAAATTTCAGTTTTTAATTTTGAAATTTATGTAAATTTCAGGTGGAATCTCGACACGATTAATGGGATACAAAAAAAGATTTTCATGTGATGTTTGTAGAAAGACGTACGCCAATAAGGCCATGGTTAAATTTCATATAAAAACTATCATGAGCAGGCGGCGACCAGTACATTGTGGTATATGTGATGGGCGATACGCAACACCATCGTCTCTTAAAAGGCACGTTGATCGTGTAAATACACGAGAAAGGGAACTTGTGTGCACGATTAAAGAATGCAATAGTTCATTCTACACAAAAAGACAGGACGGACCACACAGAAAAAAACACAATGTCAATGAGCTGAATTGTGGGAAGTGTGAGAAACATTTTACTTATGAACGCAACTTAAAACGACACCTCCAAAGATGCAAAAAAAAGTATAAAGAAGAACCACACATGCAATTATTGTACCAAACAGTTCTGTAGTCGAGAGGCCGCCTGCTCATGATAGTTTTTTTATATGAAATTTAACCATGGCCTTATTGGCGTACGTCTTTCTACACACATCACATGAAAATCTTTTTTGTATCCCCTTATTCATGTCGAGATTCCACCTGAAATTTTCATAAATTTCAAAATTAAAAAACTGAAATTTTACTGACTAAAAGTAAAAAACTATTTTTGTGTGCTAATATGTTAATATTTTATACGAAGAGGTTTTACTTCAATTTTCATGAATTCGAATAATCAGATCGAGTATTTTAATTCAATATGTCAACCCAATGATACGATGCATGCGAAATTGTATATGTTAATCATTTAGGTTAAGTAACGGTTAAACTCCGTCATGTTATCACAAAATGAATGATAGTGTTGGCTCCATCACATTTTCGAGGGCTCATTCACATTGCCGATGGCGCCAGCACCTTGTCGATGGCTCGATCACAATAATAAAAATTTGATTATTTGGTTTTCAAGTAAGTTCTGTAAGTTATTTTTTGTGTTGGTCCAAAGAGGAGGTTGGGACAATGCTATATACACGATTAAGTGGGCCATCATCTACTTTACGGTAGGGAAATCACTCAAAATGTGTCTCCTCGTAAAAGAAAACCCACAAGGTTATATTTGGTAAAAGTTCTAGCAACGTCATTTTAGGGTATTTCTTATCGAAACTTCACCCAACATGATGAGAAAAATGTTCTACGTGGCATGACATTCTTCGATTTTTGAAAAACAAGCATGATCTTTTTAAATTGATATTTTTACTAAAATTTATTACCTTTTTCAGTCTTGTTTTCATCGAGGGCTCTGCAACGGAAGTGTCGATGGCTCTCATTTAAACAGATCACCAAAATGTGAAAGAGCCACCGTTTAGTAGGCGTGTGGTGGACGGTTCTAAACTGCTCGCGAATAAGCTAACGGTGTAGAATATGGGATAATTTTACTTTTGTCAATATATCTTTTTTTATTGTTTTTTCTTTTCCTTTCTATCATTTTTTTGTTTGTTTCTTTTCTGTTTACTAATAATGTTTAAATAAAATTATGTAGTAGATATAAGCCGAAAACTGTCCAATATGTAAAATATTGAATTTCATAAGGCGCGTAGCGCCGAAGGGAATTCAATATTTTACTTATTGGTCAGTTTGAGGCTTATATCTTACTTAAATTACTACTTTTACTATCAAATATCGTGTTATCTATCGAGAAATTAGAAATAATGTATTTTTGAGCTAGAAATGTACAATATTAATGTTTTAGCAATTATCTTTTTCTTACTTGCAAAACCCTATAGGTAGCCTCTTGAATAACAAAATGTCCGTTGCATGAAATTTTCGTGTTTTGAAGTATGGCCAATTATGTACATGAACACAATGATATACACAAAATATACCAGTTACACAAAATGTTGGACTTACACACATACAGTATACATGAATGTACATTTGGGATTTTTACAAGGAATAATAAAAATGAAATGTTTTCAAATTTGTGTTGAATCTCGGGTATTTTAAATGATTGACCGAAACAATCTATGACTTTAAAGAAGGATTTTTACTGACCATTCAGTGTTAAAATGATATTTTTACTTTACTACAACTATCACGGATGTAAAATTTTGGATATTAATGCAACAAAATGATATTTTCTTATTTTTGAATTGATATTTGTCATACCACAGGAGTCTGGAATCGTTTCTTTATATAAGCAGTCAAACATAACCGCTTTTGTTTTAAACAGATGAATTTATTTTCTCTATTGTATTTAAAAGCTGATCATTATCCGTATTTAAAAAGTTGACCTAACTGAAACATATCGTACATGCAATAAAGCAAATCATGTATGATTGTCAACTTAACGTATACATGTATTTAAAACAGAAAAAAACGGACAATAGACAAGAAATTAATCCCATAAAAATCATATCTTAACTCAAAACTTTCTCAAAACTACCAGATTTTTTTAAAAAAGGCGACAAAATATGGACTAAAAGATTTTTTCTAAACGAAATACAATATGCAGGGCAAGCTTAATTATCAAAGTTAAATTTAGCACCTCAAATTCCCCATTTAAAGTTAAAAATAACCATTTTTTACGCGAGTTTTCCAAGTATATAGAAAATTTTTCCACAGAAATCCGTAACGTTTTCCAGGAACTCCGTGACAGTTATGATAAGAACTCCAAACAAGTTATCATAAGAACTCCATCCTTCGTGTAACACTTCCTCCCCCGTGTAACTGACACTCCGCTATCTTTCACTTGGAAAGCGTAAACAATGATATGATGTTAAGAGCTTGAAAATCGAAAATCAGTAGGTTTGGAATAATAATTCGTTAAATGAGCCAGAGAACAAGACTAGTATTGTTCTTTTCCTAAAATTATGTAATTGCGCAATGGGTGAAGGAAAGACATTGCATCATTCCTCGTGTTAACTTCTGAGAAAAGAGGCTACATTTTACTTAATCGTTTTTTGTTTTGTTTGTTTTTTCTTTCTTTTTGTTTTCATTTTTTTACTTGGAGAATTTTCCACAAAATCCTGTGGTCATACAAGCTTCTTTCAAGAGACGGCACGCTGTCTAATATTAATGTGTTACACGATTAATATTGGACTTACAAATTAATATTGGACACCTACCTGTACTGTATTAAAAATACAGTACGGTCAGAACAAAGGAATGACGTCATAGTAGTAATTTAAAAATTAATAATAAGGAACATTTTATTCATAAATACTGAAAGAGTTATACATAGACGGAAAATGTAATAAATTGTGTACAATGTAATGGAAATATTTCAGATGAAAATGATCTTATGTTGACATTTGAAAGATGCAAAAAAAAAAAAAAATCATTGTTTATTATTTTGTATAAAAAAGACAAACAAATTATATTCATAGAGCGTCATCAGTGGTTTTATTGTTTTGTAAGATGTATAATTTATTATATTACGAACATTGTAAATAAAGATACATGTGATTATAAATTTACGTAAAGACACAAATTTTCTATATATCAAACATAAGTGGTCAACAATTTTCACTATAAGATTAACTTAACAGCAGATCCTACTATAAGTATAACTGGTCAGCATATTGTACTAAAGCCAACTGATTCCGCTGGTGGACATAATGAGACAATGTGTTTCAATGTTGAAAAACACATCTGTCCATAATATTTATTCCGGAAAAATTCTTACTGTTTATTTTTATTTTATCTTTTTTAAGGGAAACATGCAAAGTCGAATAACCAACTCCCTGCTGTTGGGTAGTGGGGGATTAAGAATAACCAACTACCAACTACCTATCAAATTGACGCTTCTTTAGATTTGTATCAATATCTAAGATGGAGCCATTTTTGGTGCTTGATGAACATAGCACTTTTATATTTCTTAAAGATAGTAAATAAATATGATTAAATAAAAAAAACATTAAAGATATACTAGATTTCTGTGTCCACTTGTTTTATATACAGCCAAAGTGATTTTAGCTCAACCTTGAGAAGCTGCTTATGAACAGAGGAAAATGATAATTGCAGTAAATTACTAATTTATTTTGCAATGTTAGTAAAAATTGGTTTATGGTTTCTTATTATACTATATGGTCAGCAGACTTAACGTACGGTGCTTTAGGTACACATATATAGTAGAATCTACTGACCAGTTAACCCATTACCGCATAAACATTTTGTGAAAAATGGCTGTTTTCATTGAAAAACACCCTGCTACACAAGTTCAAATTGCTATGAAACTATAACATCGGTGGTTCTACTCAGGTACCCGTTCGTGCCCGAAAAAATACACGGAAGGGCACCTGAGGTCAGCCTCCAACAGTAAAGCTGGAACGTCGCCATATGACCTATACTGTGTCGGTGCGACGTAAAACCCAATCAATCAATCAATCAATCAATCAATCAATCAATCAATCAATCTAACTATCTATAATCTAAACTATAAAAACTATAAAAAATGCTTTAATACTGATCAAACTTGGCACAAATGTTTACTGAGCCATAGCATTTGTATCTTAATTTCCTGTTACCATGACAACGAAGGGACATTTCAAAATCACCATGTTGTGTTAATTTTTTCCATCAAAGCTGCAACTTCCCGATGGGTCGGGGTGAAGGGCTTTCAGTGTTGGTTACACGTAACCTTAAGATCGACCTGATGCCATTTTGAGCCTCTCACAATCCAAATTTTTCTTGGAGTTGAGTGGGGCGGCCTTCACCCTTCAAACCCCCCTGCAGAAGAGGGCATCCTCCCCTTTCTTGCATCCCGATGTACATGTATCTGATAAATAGGGCATGGTTTTCACTATTTGAGGCATCAAAAGGCAGGATGAAAAAACACGTCTATATGAGGTAAAAGGTAAAACATAAAGTAAAATATGTTGACCAGTTACACTTACACGGAAAACAGTTGACCAATTAGATATCTAGAGAAATATGTTATTTTGCCAGCATAATGTTAGTAAATATAATAGATTCTACATATCGCAAACCAATCAAACGACAGCTGAGAAACTAAAATATAAAAGAAATTGCTTGTGTGGTTTTTGCCGTATTTTCTTCTTATTCTATATGGTCAGAAGATTTAACGTCATGCGAAAAACTGCTGACCACTTAAACGTAAGTAGAATCTGCAGACCAAATATAGAAGAATCTGCTGACCTACAGTTTAACTTATTGTGAAAATTGCTGACCACTTATATTAGATATACAGAGAAAATTAAGTTTAACATACATTTCTTATTGTTTCACACTGTTAGTATGTATAATAAATCCTACATTATACGAAACAATAAAGCCACCGATGACCACTCAAAAATAAGATAGAAATAGCAGTATTTCTTTATATTAAACAAAGCCGACCAATTAGATTTATTATGAACTATATTTAGAATTATAGAG
>NW_026865124.1:0-27831 GCF_026571515.1 Ruditapes philippinarum
TTAAATAGAAACACGAAATTCTATAAATAGTAACAAGCAATTCTATAAGAAGCAACACGCAATTCTATGAATAGTAACAAGCAATTCTATAAATAGAATAAACACGCAATTCTAAAAATAGTAACACGCAATTCTATAAACAGAACACGCAATTCTAATAATAGAAACACGCAATTCTATAAATAGTAACACGCAATTCTAAAAATAGTAAACCGCAATTCTATAAATAGTAACATGCAATACTATAAATAATAACACGCAATTCTATAAATAGTAACACACAATTCTAAAAAAAGAAACACGCAATTCTAAAAATAGTAACACGCAATTCTAAAAATAGAAACATGCAATTCTATAAATAGTAACACGCAATTCTATAAATAGTAACATGCAAATCTAAAAATAGTAACACGCAATTCTATAAATAGTAACACGCAATTCTTAAAATAGAAACACGCAATTCTAAAAATACAAACACGCAATTTCTATAAATAGTAACACGCAATTTCTAAAAATAGAAACATGCAATTCTAAAAATAGAAACACGCAATTCTGTAAATAGAAACAAGCAATTCTATAAATAGTAACACGCAATTCTTTAAATAATAACACGCAATTCTAAAAATAGAAACATGCAATTTCTAAAAATAGAAACAAAATAGTAACACGCAATTCTAAAAATAGTATAACGCAATTCTAAAAATAGTAACACGCAATTCTATAAAAAGTAACACGCAACTGTAAAAATAGAAACACGCAATTGTAAAAATAGAAACACGCAATTCTAAAAATAGTAACAAGCAATTCTAAAATTAGTAACAAGCAATTCTATAAATAGAAACAAGCAATTCTATAGATAGAATCACGCAATTCTAAAAATAGAAACACGCAATTCTAAAAATAGTAATAAGCAATTCTAAAAATAGTAACATGCAATTCTATAAATAGTAACACGCAATTCTAAAAATAGTAACACGCAATTCTAAAAATAGAAATACGCAATTCTATAAATAGTAACACACAATTCTAAAAATAGAACACGCAATTCTAAAAATAGTAACACGCCATTATAAAAATAGCAACACGCAATTCTATAAATAGTAACATGCAAATCTAAAAATAGTAACACGCAATTCTATAAATAGTAACACGCAATTCTAAAAATAGAAACAAGCAATTCTAAAAATAGAAACACGCAATTTCTATAAATAGTAACACGCAATTCTAAAAATAGAAACATGCAATTCTAAAAATAGAAACACGCAATTCTGTAAATAGAAACAAGCAATTCTATAAATAGAAACACGCTATTCTATAAATAGTAACACGCAATTCTATAAATAATAACACGCAATTCTAAAAATAGAAACATGCAATTTCTAAAAATAGAAACACCTAATTCTATAAATAGAAACACGCACTTCTATAAATAGATTCTATAAATAGCAACACGCAATTCTATAAATAGTAACATGCAAATCTAAAAATAGTATCACGCAATTATATAAATAGTAACACGCAATTCTAAAAATAGTAACACGCCATTATAAAAATAGCAACACGCAATTCTATAAATAGTAACATGCAAATCTAAAAATAGTAACACGCAATTCTATAAATAGTAACACGCAATTCTAAAAATAGAAACAAGCAATTCTAAAAATAGAAACACGCAATTTCTATAAATAGTAACGCGCAATTTCTAAAAATAGAAACATGCAATTCTAAAAATAGAAACACGCAATTCTGTAAATAGAAACAAGCAATTCTATAAATAGAAACACGCTATTCTATAAATAGTAACACGCAATTCTATAAATAATAACACGCAATTCTAAAAATAGAAACATGCAATTTCTAAAAATAGAAACACCTAATTCTATAAATAGAAACACGCACTTCTATAAATAGATTCTATAAATAGCAACACGCAATTCTATAAATAGTAACATGCAAATCTAAAAATAGTATCACGCAATTATATAAATAGTAACACGCAATTCTAAAAATAGATACAAGCAATTCTAAAAATAGAAACACGCAATTTCTATAAATAGTAACGCGCAATTTCTAAAAATAGAAACATGCAATTCTAAAAATAGAAACACGCAATTCTGTAAATAGAAACAAGCAATTCTATAAATAGCAACACGCTATTCTATAAATAGTAACACGCAATTCTATTAATAATAACACGCAATTCTAAAAATAGAAACATGCAATTTCTAAAAATAGAAACACCTAATTCTATAAATAGAAACACGCACTTCTATAAATAGAAACAAGCAATTCTATAAATAGTAACAAGCAATTCTAAAAATAGAAACACGCAATTCTAAAAATAGTAACAAAATAGTAACACGCAATTCTAAAAATAGTAACACGCAATTCTATAAATAAACGCAATTGTAAAAATAGAAACACGCAATTGTAAAAATAGAAACACGCAATTCTAAAAATAGTAACAAGCAATTCTAAAATTAGTAACAAGCAATTTCTATAAATAGTAACACGCAATTCTAAAAATAGTAACACGCAATTCTAAAAATAGTAACAAGCAATTCTATAAATAGAAACACACAATTCTAAATATAGAAACACGCAATTCTAAAAATAGAAACAAGCAATTCTATAAATAGAATCACGCAATTCTAAAAATAGAAACACGCAATTTTAAAAATAGTAACACGCAATTCTAAAAATAGTAACACGCAATTCTAAAAATAGTAACACGCAATTCTAAAAATAGTAACACGCAATTCTAAAAATAGTAACACGCTATTTTATAAATAGAAACAAGAAATTCTAAAAATAGAATCACGCAATTCTTAAAATATAAACACGCAATTCTAAAAATATAAACACGCAATTCTATAAATAGTTACACGCAATTCTATAAATAGTAACACGCAATTCTAAAAATAGTAACACGCAATTCTATAAATAGTAACACACAATTCTAAAAATAGAAACACGCAATTCTAAAAATAGAATCACGCAATTCTAAAAATAGAAACATGCAATATACGTTGTTGTTGTTGATGATGATGATGATCATTACAGAGCCCAAGCAAAAATAAACAACAATGTTCTGTTATAATATGAAGTTGATCCCTTCAATAATAGCAAAGTTACAGTCAGTTACAGCCAAAACAATGAAAATTTCAATAATTTGACCTTCAAAGACAATGTCATTAATGAGTGAAGGTCAATGTCTTTCGGTATATTTTTAAGAGTTATCCTTGAAAATTATTATGTTCAAGTTTCAAGACAATCCATTCAAAAATAACAAAGTTACAGCCAATAATAGCCAAAAAAATGAATATTTCAATAATTTGACCTTCAAAGTCAAGGTCATTTATGAGTGAAGGTCAAGGTCTGTCTAGCTATTTTTAAGCGATATCCCTGAAGATAATTATGTTCAAGTTTGAAGACAATCCATTCAAAAATAACAAAGTTACAGCCAATAACAGCATGATGTTTGTTTGTTTGTTTGGATTTTACAGCACGTCAACACATAAATGGCCATATCGTGCCGAATGCTAAAATAGGCTTAAACTATTATGTAAAACATTGTAAATAAAAATAAAAAAAGAGCCAATCAGATCTTTGAATACAAGTCTATCTCTTTCAAATAATCGATGATGTTTTTTGATGGAATTGTATTAAAGAGTTCTTTGAGTGAGTTCATTGCGTTATACTTATAGCTGCGTTCATTGAATGCCGCCTTTCCTTGTCGATCTTGTTTATCATATTTTAACATTATAAAATCTGTTACGGGCCTGTGAAAAATCATGACATTCCAGAAGAAAATGCTTAACAGTAAAATTTTCATTACAGCCTACACAGAAAGGGGCATTGTCATTCGTGAGGAGATAAGAATGGGTAACTTTAGTGTGTCCAATTCGGCATCGAAGAAGAACTGTTTGATCATGGCGGTTTGACAAAGACAGAGATGGTGACACATCAAGAGATGGGTTTATATCATGAAGTTTATTAAAGACGGTATTGTCCCAATTTGCTTTCCATTCAGATGAAACGAGTTTATTTATAGCCGTTCTAAAATCACAAGCAGGTAACAATAAGTCAGTTTTTTGAAAATTTAAAGCTTGTTTAGCTGAAGCATATACTTTTTCATTTCCTCGTATACCTACATGACTTGGAATCCAATATAATTTAACATATTTTATTTTAAGTATATCATGAAATCGCAAAAGAAGTTTCTTTATCATGATATTGTCAGATTTTTTATTTTTAATGGATATTAAAACAGAAAGCGAGTCAGAAAATATCACAAATTTATCATGGGTATGCTGTTCTATGTATGACAATGCTAAATCTATAGCTTTTGATTCAGCAGTAAAAATTGATGCATTATCTGGTAACCTCATACTAGATGTAAAATCATTTTCATACACAGCCGCACCTACTTTGCAACCTTCCTTTGAACCGTCCGTATCAACATGTATAAAATTTTCATGTTCTTCCGTAATTGCCAATAACAGCATGAAGAAGGAAAAATTGGACTTTTAACCTTGAAGGCTAAAGTCATTTATGGATGAAGGTCAAGGTTAGTGTGGTCTACTGAAAGGCCTTATCCCAAGGGTTGTTGTGGCCAAGTATGAAGACAATACACCAAGAAATAAAAAAGTTATGATCCAGGTACAAGTTTGCGGACGTGAACGGCAACGGCAACGCCGACCCGACTATAACAATACCTCTACTCGAGCTAAAAAGCGTGTGCCCTAAACGAGAAAACAATGGACAGAACTAATGGAATTTTGAAAGGGGATCAGAGGTTATGAACTTAATAGTGCTGGCATCAATGATCTCGAAGGACCAGAAAAATATAACAACACTGAAGTGAAGTACGGGGCAACAATTTACAGCTGCCACACGGCACTTGACAACTGCTGTTGTGAAGTATAAAAATCTGGAAACAAAGAGATCCCTCGGAAGCATTAATCACAACAAAATTACATAATAACCATCATTTTTACTATACAGTACCTGCAATAATGTGTGTAACAAAAAGGTTATCCGCACGATGGATTACATTTAACTGCACATTATTGCAAAGTTAAAATGTTTTTATGTTTGGGGTCCGCCTGGGCTCCTTGCCATTGGTTCTTGTTGCTGGGTCATATGGGGGTTGCGTTCATTGAACGCCGCCTTTCCTTGTTGATCTTGTTTTTCATATTTTGTGTGTACCGCTCAAGCCGGTGCTAGGGGGCGTGAGGGATGTTGCACTTATTCATTATTCCTCATGTACAGACTCAATCAAACCGAGTCTGCAATTCTTAAGTTATTTTGTTGTGATTAATGCTTCCGAGGGATCACTTTGTTTCCAGAATTTTTAAACTTCACAACAGCAGGTGTCAAGTGCTGTGTGGCAGCTGTACAAAGTTGCCCCGTGCTTCACTTCAGTGTTGTTATATTTTTCTGGTCATTCAGGATCATTGATGCCAGCACTATTAAGTGTTGAGAATTGAGTACCGCTAAAGCCGGTGCTGGGGGCGTGAGTGTTCTTGCACTTATTCATTATTCCTCATGTACAGACTCAATCAAACCGAGTCTGCAATTCTTAAGTTATTTTGTTGTGATTAATGCTTCCGAGGGATCACTTTGTTTCCAGAATTTTAACAATGGTGGGCCACATATTGCTTATAATACATGATCGATAAGTTATCTGTTAACAGAACAAAACATTATTAGTTGGCCACGTTAATAGCCATATTCATGTATAGTGGTGCTTATAAACAAATAGTGAAAAACAGAATCCCTAAAGAAAGCGCAACACGACAAATTTGTAAAATGTTGCAGGCTCGGTTTGATTGAGCCTGTTCATAGACGGTACTGGAAAGTGCAAACTACCGTCCATGCCCCCTAGCACCGGCTTAAGGAGAATTCAAAATTTAGCGGTTATCATGGAACATTAAATCTGACACGTTAAAAAGACTTTAGCTCAACGTTGTCATAGGGGCCGTTTTATAAACGTGTTGAAGTCTACGATAGATAAATACAGAATCCCTAAAGAAAGACCAACACGGCAAAACTGAAAATGTTGCAGGCTCGGTTTGATTGTGCCTGTTCATGGACGGTACTGGAAAGTGCAAGTTACCGTCCACGCCCCCTAGCACCGGCTTAAGCAGAATTCAACATTTAACACGAAAATGGTGAAATTTTAAATTTAGAAACATCCGCAGATGTGTTCATACGGCGGTCATCATGGAACCTTCAATGTGACACAGTAGTGCCAATAAATTAGAATTAACAAAACCTAAGGAAAAAATAAAAAATTACACCTGTTTTAATTCACTTTTCACATGTCCATATCACCATGGGACTGCTGCATTGCCTGTAACAAACTCGGGCTTATTTTCAGTTAACCCAGTCATACATTCTTCATCAAACAACAGTCCAAGAATCACAACGGCTAAGAAAAGAAGGTTGTCTAGGTCCTCTTCAGAAGATCTCAAAGAAATAACACAAACCATTTACGTGGAATCAAATGCAGAGTATGAATCAGCAGCTGTTAGTACACATACCAAAACTTCTAAACCCAATGAATCTCCAGTTAATGAGACACATCCTAAAGATACCAAATTAAATGCAGAGGTCTCAAATATGAAATGTAAGACGAAAGAGGTTGTTGAATCTGAAAAGTCAGAAACAAATAGTAAAAGCAAAGTCTATTTTATGATCACATCCGTGTTATTTGTGCCGTGTGGCGGCTGTAAAAAGTCTCCCCGTACATTTAATCAATGATGTTATATTTTCGATCCTTGAAGATCGTTCAGCACGACATTATTTTAGAGCTTGTGGTATTTTTAGTTTCAACTTTTCGGCATTTTCTAGTTGGGTGGTTCCAATATTCCTACTTGAATAATGTTGAATCACCCTTAGGATATGTTGCCTGCTTTTTAAATTTGTCTTTTGACGTCTTATCTGTGATACGCAGGCTTCATAACCTCTGATCCCCTTTCAAAATTCCATTTTATTTAGTTCCGCCCATTGTTTTCTCGTTTAGGGCACTCGCTTTTTATTACTTGGGGACCATACGCCGCTTTTCATGGAATGGCACGGAAGTGTAACATTGAAGGTTCCATGATAACCGCCGTATGAACACATCTGCGGATGTTTCTAAATTCAAAAGTTTACTATTTCATGTTTTAAATGTTGAATTCTGCTTAAGCCGGTGCTAGGGGGCGTGGACGGTAACTTGCACTTTCCAGTACCGTCCATGAACAGGCTCAATCAAACCGAGCCTGCAACATTTTCAATTTTGACGTGTTGGGCTTTCTTTAGGGATTCTGTATTTATCTATTTTGTTATTAAAGACAAAGACAAAGGTTCTGAGTTTGATGACACGATCAAAAGCAACAACATGGAAGATTCCTCATTAGCAAAATTCCCAGTAAAGCAACCGACGCCATCCATGAACTATGAGGAAACAAATACTAAATGCCCTTTTCCGGGCTATGACTCCAAAGGTAGTCTATCTTTCCAGAGAAATTGTTTATACTATCTTTCCAGAGAAATTGTTTATAAATTGTCTTACAAAGTTTACCTATTAAGATCCTTTGGTCATTTATTATCATTGTCATCGTATAAATGCAAAAGCTTACAAGCTTAATGCATCTGCAAGGAAATTGATGCAGCAAATATTCCCAACTAGAATCAATGGCAAACGTGTCTATTTAAGCCACCGGCAGTGAATTAATATGTTTATTTGTTGAATTTACGTGCTAAGTATTGGTGACCGCATTTACGACATGAAAAGCGGCGTATGGTCCCCAACACTTTATTGTCGGTGTCGTACGCCTGTGACAATGTCGTGCGACCGTTTTATGAAACTTGTCGCTGACGTCGTGTTTGCGACGTCGCAGTCTTTGTCGCAGACGTTAATTCACGCGAGACAGAGTGTAGTCAGTGTGCGCGTTTTAGTTATAGGTGCAGCAGAGAGCATTAAAAAGGAGAAGCAAAAGATATTTTAAAATAGATAAATACAGAATCCCTAAAGAAAGCCCAACACGGCAAAATTGAAAATGTTGCAGGCTCGGTTTGATTGAGCCTGTTCATGGACGGTACTGGAAAGTGCAAGTTACCGTCCACGCCCCCTAGCACCGGCTTAAGCAGAATTCAACATTTAAACGTGAAATAGTAAAATTTTGAATTTAGAAACATCCGCAGATGTGTTCATACGGCGGTTATCACGGAACCTTCAATGTGACACTTCCGTGCCATTCCATGAAAAGCGGCGTATGGTCCCCAAGTAATAAAAAGCGTGTGCCCTAAACGAGAAAACAATGGGCGGAACTAAATAAAATGGAATTTTGAAAGGGGATCAGAGGTTATGAAGCCTGCGTATCACAGATAAGACGTCAAAAGACAATTTTAAAAAGCAGGCAACATATCCTAAGGGTGATTCAACATTATTCAAGTAGGAATATTGGAACCACCCAACTAGAAAATGCCGAAAAGTTGAAACAAAAATACCACAAGCACAACAATAATGTCGTGCTGAACGATCTTCAAGGATCGAAAATATAACATCATTGATTAAATGTACGGGGAGACTTTTTACAGCCGCCACACGGCACAAATAACACGGATGTGATCATAAAATAGATAAATACAGAATCCCTAAAGAAAGCCCAACACGGCAAAATTGAAAATGTTGCAGGCTCGGTTTGATTGAGCCTGTTCATGGACGGTACTGGAAAGTGCAAGTTACCGTCCACGCCCCCTAGCACCGGCTTAAGCAGAATTCAACATTTAAACGTGAAATAGTAAAATTTTGAATTTAGAAACATCCGCAGATGTGTTCATACGGCGGTTATCACGGAACCTTCAATGTGACACTTCCGTGCCATTCCATGAAAAGCGGCGTATGGTCCCCAAGTAATAAAAAGCGTGTGCCCTAAACGAGAAAACAATGGGCGGAACTAAATAAAATGGAATTTTGAAAGGGGATCAGAGGTTATGAAGCCTGCGTATCACAGATAAGACGTCAAAAGACAATTTTAAAAGCAGGCAACATATCCTAAGGGTGATTCAACATTATTCAAGTAGGAATATTGGAACCACCCAACTAGAAAATGCCGAAAAGTTGAAACAAAAATACCACAAGCACAACAATAATGTCGTGCTGAACGATCTTCAAGGATCGAAAATATAACATCATTGATTAAATGTACGGGGAGACTTTTTACAGCCGCCACACGGCACAAATAACACGGATGTGATCATAAAATAGATAAATACAGAATCCCTAAAGAAAGCCCAACACGGCAAAAATTGAAAATGTTGCAGGCTCGGTTTGATTGAGCCTGTTCATGGACGGTACTGGAAAGTGCAAGTTACCGTCCACGCCCCCTAGCACCGGCTTAAGCAGAATTCAACATTTAAACGTGAAATAGTAAAATTTTGAATTTAGAAACATCCGCAGATGTGTTCATACGGCGGTTATCACGGAAACCTTCAATGTGACACTTCCGTGCCATTCCATGAAAAGCGGCGTATGGTCCCCAAGTAATAAAAAGCGTGTGCCCTAAACGAGAAAACAATGGGCGGAACTAAATAAAATGGAATTTTTGAAAGGGGATCAGAGGTTATGAAGCCTGCGTATCACAGATAAGACGTCAAAAGACAATTTTAAAAAGCAGGCAACATATCCTAAGGGTGATTCAACATTATTCAAGTAGGAATATTGGAACCACCCAACTAGAAAATGCCGAAAAGTTGAAACAAAAAATACCACAAGCACAACAATAATGTCGTGCTGAACGATCTTCAAGGATCGAAAATATAACATCATTGATTAAATGTACGGGGAGACTTTTTACAGCCGCCACACGGCACAAATAACACGGATGTGATCATAAAATAGATAAATACAGAATCCCTAAAGAAAGCCCAACACGGCAAAATTGAAAATGTTGCAGGCTCGGTTTGATTGAGCCTGTTCATGGACGGTACTGGAAAGTGCAAGTTACCGTCCACGCCCCCTAGCACCGGCTTAAGCAGAATTCAACATTTAAACGTGAAATAGTAAAATTTTGAATTTAGAAACATCCGCAGATGTGTTCATACGGCGGTTATCACGGAACCTTCAATGTGACACTTCCGTGCCATTCCATGAAAAGCGGCGTATGGTCCCCAAGTTATAAAAAGCGTGTGCCCTAAACGAGAAAACAATGGGCGGAACTAAATAAAATGGAATTTTGAAAGGGGATCAGAGGTTATGAAGCCTGCGTATCACAGATTAAGACGTCAAAAGACAATTTTAAAAAGCAGGCAACATATCCTAAGGGTGATTCAACATTATTCAAGTAGGAATATTGAACCACCCAACTAGAAAATGCCGAAAAGTTGAAACAAAAATACCACAAGCACAACAATAATGTCGTGCTGAACGATCTTCAAGGATCGAAAATATAACATCATTGATTAAATGTACGGGGAGACTTTTTACAGCCGCCACACACGGCACAAATAACACGGATGTGATCATAAAATAGATAAATACAGAATCCCTAAAGAAAGCCCAACACGGCAAAATTGAAAATGTTGCAGGCTCGGTTTGATTGAGCCTGTTCATGGACGGTACTGGAAAACGCTTTATATAGACGGACGGAAGACTATTTTGCGATTTACATTATTTTTATGATACGGATAAATACTTTTTAGTGTCATTCAAGGAACAATGTTAGTGAGAAAAACAGCTACTTTTTCTGCACTCGATCCACCCCTTTCATGCTACGCTTAAACCCTTACTTCCTGTTCTGTACTGAACGGTAAAGCACATTATACCTCATAACGGAATAGTTTTCCTTCTGTTTAAAGAGCAAAAAAATATGATAAACAAGATCAACAAGGAAATATGATAAACAAGATCAACAAGGAAAGGCGGCGTTCAATGAACGCAACCCCCATATGACCCAGCAACAAGAACCAAAAGCAAGGAGCCCAGGCGGACCCCAAAGAAAAACAGGACAGGGCAAAGACAGAGCACGGACAGGTTAATCATTAATCATGATAAATAATTTGTAACTGATTAGGAATTCAAAGAAAAGAATAATAGGCCCACAAAGGGGAAGGGGACAGGAGACCGGGGGGAGGGGTTAATCAAAGAAATAAAAACTAGAGGCAAAGGGGAAGACACATACCGTAGACGAGAAAACAACAAGGGACACAAGCAAAAGTGTCGCCAAAACAGTATGAAACAACATAGACATACATCTGAGGAACACAGTGGGGCGCCGCATTGGAACGGTCAGCAGCATAATAATGACTGCTGGGGAGTTTAAACCGGTTAATGGTGCACCAAACCTCGCTCTTAGCCCCACCATGTTCCTATAAACGAGACAGTGTAAATAAAATGAATCCCCGCCAAGTGAAATTCTAACAGTTGTCAAGGCGAAGTTCAAACACGGGCATTATAACGTTTAAATAATGATTTTAGAGCATGTCAGATGATTTTATCCCCCGCCGATGGAATCGGGAGGGGGATATAGTTTTGGCGATGTCCGTCCGTCCTTCCGTCCGTCCGCACTCGCAGGAGAGTAATTATGTGGCTAGAGGCTTCCGTCCGTCCGCACTCGCAGGAGAGTAATTATGTGGCTAGAGGGACAATAGGTAACTGTTCTATCTCTTTGATGTCATTCATTCCGTAATGCTTTCATGTGGCTATTTTCTTTTGTGTGGCTAAAAAGAACAATAGAGTAGCCACATAATTACTCTCCTGTTAGAACGTCCGTCCGTCCGTCCTTCCTTCCGTCCGTCCGAATTACGTTTCCGGAGTAGTTCTCTGCAACTACTGGCTCCATTCAACGAAACGATCACATCCGTGATATTTGTGCCGTGTGGCGGCTGTAAAAAGTCTCCCCGTACATTTAATTAATGATGTTATATTTTCGATCCTTGAAGATCGTTCAGCACGACATTATTGTTGTGCGTGTGGTATTTTTAGTTTCAACTTTTCGACATTTTCTAGTTGGGTGGTTCCAATATTCCTACGTGAATAATGTTGAATCACACTTCGGATATGTTGCCCGCTTTTTAAATTTGTCTTTTGACGTCTTATCTGTGATACACAGGCTTCATAACCTCTGATCCCCTTTCAAAATTCCATTTTATTTAGTTCCGCCCATTGTTTTCTCGTTTAGGGCACACGCTTTTTATTACTTGGGGACCATACGCCGCTTTTCATGGAATGGCACGGAAGTGTCACATTGAAGGTTCCATGATAACCGCCGTATGAACACATCTGCGGATGTTTCTAAATTCAAAATTTTACTATTTCATGTTTAAATGTTGAATTCTGCTTAAGCCGGTGCTAGGGGGCGTGGACGGTAACTTGCACTTTCCAGTACCGTCCATGAACAGGCTCAATCAAACCGAGCCTGCAACATTTTCAATTTTGCCGTGTTGGGCTTTCTTTAGGGATTCTGTATTTATCTATTTTATGGGAATCATCAATATCAAGAGGAGATGCGCATATCGTCGGCTTGTTCCGGTACGACCCTTTAACTCAGAGTTATGGCCCTTGATAAGTTATGTAGTATGCATATAGAGTAAAAATCGTTTCCGGAGTAGTTCTCTGCAACTACTGGCTGGAATTCAACGAAACTTTATGGGAATCATCAATATCAAGAGGAGATGCGCATATCGTCGGCTTGTTCCGGTCAGACACTTTAACTGAGAGTTATGGCCCTTGATTAGTTATGCAGTATGCATATGGAGTAAAAGTCGTTTCCGCGCTACTTCTCTGCAACTACTGGCTGGAATTCAACGAAACGTTATGGGAACCTTCAATATCAAGAGGAGATGCGCTTGTCGTCGGCTTGTTCCGGTCAGACACTTTAACTCAGAGTTATGGCCCTTGATTAGTTATGCAGTATCCATATTCAAAAATTATTTGTTTCCTCGCTACTTCTCTGCTACTACTGGCTGGAATTCAATGAAACTTAATGTGATACTAAGAGGAGATGTGCATATAGTCGCCGTGGTCCAGTCAGATACTTATAACTCAGATTTATGGCCCTTAATTAGTTATGTAGTATGCATACATCTCATTGGCATTTCCAGATTTTACTATTTAACACAAAGTTATTGCTCTGTTATTGCCCTGAATATTTATCAAGTTCAAAGAATATTACTGTTTATGCCATGATTAATATATAAATAAAGCCTTATGTCTTCAGCTTTTGTGTTAATAATAACCAGTACTCGGCGGGGGATATAAATTCAACGAATTTGCTTGTGCACCTGAAGAAAGTAGTGGTGAATGTGAAGTTATATGAATTGTTATTAAAGTAGTGGAGCATATGCGACAATTATCGACACCTTTACTGTGAATTACATGCAGATTACGCAGATTTAATATTTATTGGCGTCCGCGCCGAAGCGCGGCGCCCTTATGGAATGAAATCAGATTTTGTGAAAGGGCGACAGCAACTTCTCGAGCCTTTTAGTCGGTCATAATAAAAGCCGATCGGTATGAGGGTGCTTGATTATTAATAATTGTGTTGAATAACCGGAGCCCGTATTGTTGTTTTTGATGACGTATACGGTGCTTCGTAATAATGTTATGATGAGAATATGATAAGTCTACTTGTAACTCAGTGATTTGGCCTGTCCGTGCTCTGCCTATGTACCATGTCCTGTTTGGGCTCCTTGCCACTAATTCTTGTTGCTGGGTCGTGTAGGGTTGCATTCATTGAACGCGGCCTTTCCTTGTTGATCCTGTTTATCACATTTTCTACACTACTTGGTACCAATTATCGGCAGTGGGTGACAGTAATCGGCACTTTGTTAATAATGTTAGTACCATTAAGTAAATTATGTAAAAACTGACACCATAAAATTAAAAAAAATCATTGAACAGGCTCTTTGAGTTTTAGGTTAGGGGCAATGTGGTGTTAGTGAGCTCTATCCATGGAACACAAGTACAGTACAAATATCTGGTACAGGTATGTTTATGAAGGATAACATGAACAATTCTAAACAAAACAATGATAAATTCTGCATTTATTTAATACTTGTATTTCTCAGTCAATACTTGTATTTCTCAGGAACATATTTCACACTAAATTCGACCCCAAACTTAAGTCATTTGCATCTTTGTCCATCAAATTCATCTTCATCTATGCACTCAATGCTCCACCACCGTGGACATGAGTCACACTCAAAGCCACTCATTTTCCTTGCCCTCACTTGACTTACAACCAGGACAAACCTCTCTTCCATCAAAGTCTCTTTCATCCAGGCATGGTACATCACTGTCACTTTTGTCATTTTTTATTCTTTTGCTGGGCAAGCTTTATTTTCTTCTTTAGTTCTTGTTCTTTCTTCTTCCTATCTTTATCCTCTTTTTCTGACTCTTCTGTCTTCTCGCCTTTGAATGTTGGCTTTCTCTTCAAGCATTTTTCTTTTAACATTTTGTACGCCTCGGATCCTGACAGTGCTTTAGGAAGATTTGCCCTAAGGCATTTTCTTATTTTCTTTACTTTAGGTTCGGGCACATGTAAAATTTTCAAATGAAGGCGAAACGTATTTTTTTAAACACGTCGGGAGACAGGCAAAATTACAGGGTTTGAAGCATCTAAGACCGTTTCTTGGCTAGGGGTTTCTACAACGTCACATGATTCACTGCTTTGAGAACAGTAGATTAGCAATATTGGTAGGGGGCAGATTGGCAGAGAGGAAATATTGGCAGATGGGCAGATTGGCAATATTGACTAAAACAGAATTTCTTACATGTTGGGACTTGTTTCTCATCATCAATTATTTTTGATGCCCTAGTTTAGTTTCATCATTCATACCAATCAGGAGTAAGTGGGGAATAAACCAGACCGCCTAAAAGGCAATTCCACTATTCTCAAGCGTTGTGTGACGCTTTTCCATAGAGATTTGAACGCCTCGGGGAAGTAGGTCGTCCAAATGATCCATTTGCCGTTTTTTCAGATGCACACGCCACTCATACTTCATTGGGGAAAACAAATCTTTATCACATGTTTGTAAAATGTGAGTGGCATATTCAAGCAGGAAAAAATAAGATTTTATACCATTCTCTCCGCACAGAATGATGCTGTGGTTAATGATATATGGGTAGCCCTGGCCATCAACAAAAAGTATTACAGGAAGGGGAATATATATTTGACATCACATATCCATGGAAGTGATTAACAAAGGAGGTGAAAAGTTCACCGTCCATCCACCTATTTGCTGAATGACCATAAGTGGTCTCAGGAAACCCTGATAACAGTGTATCCAAAAATATGATCAACAAGATCAACAAGGTAAGGCAGCGTTCAATGAACGCAACCCCCTACGCAACCCAGCAACAAGAACTAGTTGCAAAGAGCCGAGGCGGACCCAAACAAAACCTTTGGCCGGGGATAAACAATAAGCGGTGGCATATAGTTGCCATATGCTTTAAAACATGCCATTACAGTTTATCCGTCTCTTTATCACTGGAAATAACTTGACAAACATGCTTAGCACCTTTTGGTGCAAGGACTTTAGAAGATTTGATGCTGGTGGGAAAAGACACTTTCGTCCGCATTGAAAATTCTCCTTGGGTCTGAAATTAAGTCCTTGTAATTTGGACTTCCTTTTTCAAGTATGACTCCAATCCTTCGAACCAAAGCCTGAAAATGCTTTATTGCATAATTGTAGAAAATCAAATGATAATCCTCAGAAAATGACATCATTTAGTGATGATTCATTTCTACAAAAATTCAGGATTTGTGTTTTTAAGAAAAAAAGGAGCTTTAAAGGATGTGGATAAATTTTTAATCAACATACTGACACATTTTGCCTCGCGCATAATGATCTAAGTCGAAAAGAAACGAAAACTGTATGAATTGAATTCTTTTTTATTACTATAATTATATTATGTTATATTTATTTTTAAAGCATTGTTAATTTAATGAACAGTTTTTTTTCAATTTTTAATAAGTTTCTGTTTTTATTGATCACACAATAAAAGCATCTGTCTATCATTCCATCTACTGCTGAACCTTGATGCCAGCCAAACGATGCTTCTGTCTTCATCCAACTGCATGTCAACATAGGTGGAGTATATTACATTAAGTGCATCATCACTTTTTTCTACCCTGTTAAGAGTCTAGGATGATCAAACGTGTACTCGTGCATATACATTTCTGTAAGTTTTCTGTTCATTTTGTCTTATGAAATGGGTCCTTAAACACTCCAGATATTCCTTTGGCTCTCAAACCGCCCGGTAAACTCATTTTCCTAAAACATATAAAAAATCAATTAGACTGTTATTTGCTATTTAATGTGCCGATAACTCTCTCGCCATCACTTTTTTTTACAGTTAACAGTTATCGGCACCCATTCAAACCGGGATGGGAATGAAAATTCAATATTTAGTTGTCTGATACCTAGAACACATTCTTACAAGTACCAAATAGGGCAGATACAGTCAAATAATACGAAAATGCGACGTAGACATAGCAGATGACGCATTATTTGAAATTTACCAATGATATTTTAAAAACATGCCGATAACTGATACATGCCGGTAATTGTCGCATACGCTCTTAGACTAGTACAGTTTGGATACTATATACTTTTTATAGATATCTATGCTCAAATTTAAAAGCAGAAATTATTGATAATTTCTACAAAGTTTCTTTGTAAATATAAAATAATAAACGTGTTTTGACCTCAATCAAAGTGTAAATGTCATGCTTAAAACCTACACACTATGGTGATCACAATATGAATATAATTATGGTGTCGTTAAAAAAAGTGACAGTTTTTCTTTTATTAAGAAAAGGCCAACTTTACTTGTCCTCTAAGATAGGAACATGCCTTCTTTTACTACTTCGTAGGCTACAACTAACGTTAATAAACGATCTGCGACAAAAACTAGCCTAACGACGTGTAGTAATAAAACGGCCCCTGGTGTAACCGCAACTGAAAATACATGTCAAACAATATCATTCCAATTTCTTTAACATAACTAAGCTTCAAAATAGCCTATGTAATCTCGAAGGTGTTTAATCTATGGTGTTTAACAGAAATGGCCTGAAAGCAAATATTCTGTTACCGTAACGTTTTAATATGCGTTTGAAGTACCTGTAATTAAATGCTGAATTCTGGAAGCAATTAAAACTTTAACCACTGAAAGAAACTATGACAGTTTCTAGGAGGTAACGCTGGCACCAAATGCAAATGATGGATTCAGTACCTCTTCTTTATAGTATAAACATTGTTTTGAAATATTTCTGAATAGCAGGATTACTTAGGCAAGCACTAGGCAATTAAAAGTAAACACAATTATAGGGTAATAAAAGCAAAAACAGATGATTTTGCAACAAAAGGTCATATATCAACATTAAAAGTTTGCAATGTTACATTGTTGTTTTTTATCATTTTCATATGATTTATCCTTACAATTTTTAAATAGACAAATCGCAATTTTGCAATATACAAGTAATAACAAATAGCTTGAAGCGGTCTGAAAAAACACATTCTTCTGACACATATTATGTCACCTAAGATATAGATTATGAAAAAAGAAGAAGGAAAACGAAAGAAAAATCAAAATATTTAAATGGGAGTTGCTGACATGTGACAAATAAAGAGCTATCGCATGGCGATATTTAGGTTTTCTCGATACAATTCGATGTATAATACTGATATTGATTAGTTTTTATATTTCCTTATTTAAAATATATATTGAAACATTGTAATTAAATCGAACCGTTTCAAATCAGATCTACCCTTTTATTCCGGTTCTGTAATTTTTTTATTTTTATTGTATTATTATTTTTATACAGTATACATTTATTGTTATCATATTATACGCATTCTCATATATTACTTTCATAGCGTAATACATATTCTTTTTGGTGAGTTAAAATGAAAACAATAACCTCGATTGTTTAGTGTCTTTATTTGAAGAAACGTAAACAATAGTTCGGCCCTTCCATAAATGGAACCTTCTTTGTCACTAACATAATACTGATTTTTTCCATTCGTTGAAGCGTATATGCGCTTCAGAATTTGCGGGTATAGGTTTCTTATATATAATAAATGCTTATACATTATAGCACCATCTACTATTCAAATAGAAAAAAAGAACCAGAACGTCAACATGTTTTTGTGGTGTCAAACGCAAACTTGTATTTATATATATTTTGAATAATAATTATATAATTATTCATTTTAAAAATGCATATTTGTCATAAAGTTTTAATAAGAAAATGATAAATATATAGTATGGAAATATCAAAGTATTGCCCAGAACTATATCAATTGAAAAGACTAGCGTTTAATTTAGAGATTGAATTCAAACATCTTACGAAACTGTCTTAGACTGTCTGAAATAAAAAGCAGTACAACTTATGACTATAACAATGCTTAGATAATGGACACACTTTCTTTGATGTTAATTGTCGTGTTACTTCATTACGTTTTTGAAAAATAAAGTTCATAATTTGACAAGCTTTAGCTTGAAAACAAATATCCTCTCTAAACTACCAAAATGTTAAGGTAAATACGCCAGAAACGATGTTCTTGAAGTTGGCAGCCTAGCAGCCTAGCAGCCCAGCAGCCTGAAGTTGGCAGCCTAACAGCCTAGCAGCCTGGCAGCCTAGCAGCCTTGCAACCTAGCAGCCTAGCAGTCTAAAGAAAACTAAGATAGTACAAACATGAAATCGTCGGATATAAATCGGAAGCACATACTTAAACCATTGCACGTCTTATTTCAGTATCGCGATCTCTATTTTTTTAAATATTGAACTTTGTTTTTTTTTTTTTTTGACGCTTCGAAATTTGTGAAGTTAGCAGCCTAGCAGCCTGACAACCTAAAGAAAACTAAGGAAAATACAAACATGTAAACCGTCGGAAATGAGTCGATAGCACATACTTAGACTATTCCACGTCTTTTTTCAGTACCGCGAACTTAATTTTTTTTAAATATTGAACTTTGTTTGTTTTTTTTTGTTTTTTTGACACTTCGAAATTTGTGAAGTTAGCAGCCTAGCAGCCTGGCAGCCTAAAGAAAACTAAGGAACATACAAACATGTAAACCGTCGGGAATGAGTCAGTAGCACATACTTAGACTATTCCACGTCTTTTTTCAGTATCGCGAACTTTATTTTTTAAATATTGAACTTTGTTTTTTTTTTTTTTTTTTTTTTTTGACACTTCAAAATTTGTGAAGATAGCAGCCTAGCAGCCTGGCAGCCTAAAGAAAACTAAGGACAATACAAACATGTAAACCGTTGGAAATGAGTCGGTAGCACATACTTAGACTATTCCACGTCTTTTTTCAGTATCGCGAACTTTATCTTTTTAAATATTGAACTTTGTTTTTTTTGTTTTTGTTTTTTTTGACACTTCGAAATTTGTGAAGTTAGCAGCCTAGCAGCCTGTCAGCCTAGCAGCCTAGCAGCCTAAAGAAAACTAAGGACAATACAAACATGTAAACCGTCGGAAATGAGTCGGTAGCACATACTTAGACTATTCCACGTCTTTTTTCAGTATCGCGAACTTTATTTTTTTTAATATTGAACTTTGTTTGTTTTTTTTTTTGTTGTTTTTTTTACACTTCTTCGAGAAAAAAAAACAAAGTTCAATATTTAAAAAAATAAAGATCGCGATACTGAAATAAGACGTGCAATGGTCTAAGTATGTGCTTCCGATTCATATCCGACGATTTCATGTTTGTACTATTCTTAGTTTTCATTAGGCTGCTAGGCTGCCAACTTCAGGCTGCTAGGCTGCTAGGCTGCCAACTTCACGAACATCCAGAAACGTCCAATTATTTCGCTCGCAAAAAATATCGAATCTGTTTGTGTGTGTGGTTTTTTTTTAATATTATGAAATAAAATGCCTGTAGGATTTGATAAATTGATATGACAATGCATTCTTTTTTTTAAAAAAAATAATTAAAATGATATGTTCGACCAATTAAAGTAATGTTTGAGTGTCTACCTCACCATCGCTTTCCTTCCGGACCACCCTCGTTTGTTTAAAGAATTCAGCCTATTTTATCAACAGAAAATATAGTACTACGGTTTTTTACTTCGAACATAATTAATGCAACAACTTTTAGCGTGTAGGTTTATCTTCATATAATGGCAATCATTATTCTAATAACTGTATAGAACAATAAAATTATCTTAAATTTTAAAAAGATTTGGTATAAATAATTGTCATTTTTTTAAAACAATATTTATTTCTAAAACTGGAGTCTGTTCTAAAATATATCAAAGAATTACAAAATTTACCAAGATAATTAATATTTTGCAACTAAAACTAATTAAATCTATAATTATTCATTGCGTAATAGGCTATATGAAACGGAGCAAATAAAAACTAAAACAGTCGGGCGTCTCGTTTGGAGCAAAACGTCAGCGAATAGAGGCGAGTCTTCATTTCTGTCGGTTTATTTATAATATTGCGCAACATACTGTAAAGGTTTCATAAAGGAAATGTATCAGTCCTCTTTAAGACATGATATAACTTTGAAATTAACTGACAATGTCGGCTGTTTGTTATTCTTAATATCAAATAAAATTCTTACTTTCGTTAAATTACCGCCGTATTTAGAATTATGTTGTCTATAATCAAATTTATCTTTATTTAAAGGCGAGCTATTTTACAAATGTTGTATAAAAATTGTGATGAATGTCACGTTTAACGTCTACCGAGACAACTGTTTGCAATAAATACAGGTTAAATTCAGAAATACAAACTGTCTTGGTAGTTACTGCGTATACTGCAAGCAATATTTTCTGGTTGAATAATGACATAGAAGTTATGATTTGCTTCGTCTGTGATTTTTTGTCTGGTCACAAAATTGCAGCATGCAGAATTGTAGTTTTATTTCTTAAGCTGTGTTATAAATGTTACTACTTAAAACATAACCTCTTCAAATAAAACTTAACTGATATCAGATATTCAAACTGACGTAGGTTTCTTATATATCATAAACATTTGCCGTTTTAATTGTGTTTTTTGAAGTTAAGTGAAAGTTTAACCGCTTATCGTAAAACCACGTAATCATTAAATGACAATATAAAACGCACGACTCTTGAGTAAATACATTTTCGAAAAAAGAAAAACGCTTAAGAAAATTTATTTTAAGAAATGTTTACATTCGTTACAGACAGAGTCATATGTTTCTTGGTAGTTTTAAATACAAATTACAGCAAATGCATGTTTAGTTATGTTCTTTAATTTCGATTAAATTACTTAAGTTTTAAACTTGACCATATTTTATTCATTATAAATAACAAAGTTTTAATGAAAAAATAAAACAGCATTGGGACGTGCGGCTTTAACTACAATATTTAAAATACAACATTTCAATAACATTGAGCGTTAACATTGAGGTATCCTGATAAACGAAGTCTAATCAGCCAAAATTATACATTGCACGGTCTTGCTCAAATTATGTGAACATTGTAATAAAATAGGAAATACTCAATATTTTATCCATTTCTACATTGTAAACACGAATACGACGAGAGAATTAAACAGGTAACATATTGTTAAGCAAATAAATTGATGGAATATATTGATTAACTTCATGAATTCGCGATATCAACTTCGATAAGATGAAACAATGTTCGTGAAGATTACATTCGTGAAGTTGAAGTCGTGAATTCATTAAGTTGAAATGTCTCCATCGTTTTTTTCTGTATTTTTTTTATAGAAAATACCATCTTATATGTTCACACTGGAAGCATTGTCATCCTATTACCGGCATACACATGTATGAGAATGATTGTCATGACATTCTAATAGTAAACTTGCAAAAAGTCTCGAATCCGATTTCAGGTACTTTCAATTAATACGCATAATATACGATATAATCATATGTTTATTTGTTTCTTATTTGAGATGAACATACATTTAGGTTTGAATTTAAATATTAATATTTATTGTGTTAAACTGTAGATTACACAGATCAAACGATAAGTATTCTCTATGTTTTATCATTTCATTATGTGGATCCTTTTTTTATTGTGATGAAGATGATTGACTAATATTTGCTTAGTACACATTTCTACGAATCAAAAACGTATTCATATCATTGAATGACTGATAGAGCATTTCTTTATGTTACCCAGATATATAGCTAGTCTACATCTTGGCCGCTAGAATTAATCCAGTTAACAAATTCTGTCAGCTTTGCCACATAATCCAGTTGGTACATGATTAGATTATAACAAAAGTCAGGAATAACCATGTCAACAAAATTTGCATTATCAACAACAAATGAAAATATAAGATTAACAATATTTTCAAAAGATTGATTAACCAGCAATTATTTATTATGCCCGGATTCAAATCAGGAACTTTCTGCTCACTATTTAAATTATCGTGATTATATCGTAAACGCTTTAATAAGACGTGTTTACGTTTCATCTAACCAGAGACAAATTAATGAGACACTAATTAGAAGACCCTCTAAAATGTAAACAGCAGATTTGATCTAATGTTGATTTTATAGTGTTCTCATTATAGTAACATCTGTCTAGCAAGATAAATGTTAAAAAAATTTTGCAATATATACCTTAGTCGCCAGGTATAATGTTTCATTTTCTTCTTTTTGTCTATTTTATGAGAGCTTTAAAAAAATTAAATACAGCGTATTGTCTAATCTTTAAAAGTTGTCAATTAGAGAAAATGAACAAGATAAATTGGAATCAATATATATTATCTTACATATTAAAAGTTAGGTTCTTAATTTAAATATGTATTCGATGCTTTTACCGTTTGTTTTCTTTGATTTAACGCCGATTTTAACACATGTTTGGTTTTCCATGATAACTAAACAAAACAAGTTCTCCGAAAGTGACCGACTTCTTATCCCACATAAATCAGTATTGAGAGACAAATGAACATAACAATCAGAGAACAAATGTCGGGGAGATGAGGATCGAATCAGCGAACTCCGGATAAAAAATGTAAAGAACTTCCTTGGTGGGCATAACAACAGGACTACGCTATACAAAAACCCAACAACATTGGCATGTACCAACATAGCATTCTTTAACAGAATTCAGATATCTTAGTATTCGTCTACGCACAGTAGAAATCGACTCGACAAAGAAAACAAGCCCATAAATGAGAAATAAAACAGTAAAGATCAACAACAATGACAAAGGTTTAACGAACGTATTCCCGATCAAATTTAGTACGACAGGGTACCCATGTAGACAACAAACAGTCACGGAACAAACAAGAAGGATAGTAAGAACACTTAAGGAATATGAATGGGCAAACTAAGTTCCATAACAATGAAGAAACCTTTTGGAACACTTTTGAAAGATATATTTAACTATTAATGCTACTCTGTCCTTAAGCATAGGAATAACCACAACCTTTGCACTCAATGCATATTTGAAAGATGTTTCGAAACCTCCAATGCGCTTGCCTTTAGATTTCATATCTGTGGTTATTCCAAAGCTTGTGAAGCTAAGGATAATGTATGTTCAAGACTGACCACCTTATATTATTGACATGGTGGTTATCAGAACTTTATTGACACTGTCACTGAATGTAATTTATCAAAGAATTAATATCCATTAATCTACCTCGAGGGAGGAGAATTTCAAAGATAAATACGATACACCGATTTTCATTAATATCGACAATATATCTGGCGACTTTGCAAAGGTGCAATATTTAATAGCATGCATTTTCTTACCAATCAATCTCTTCTCGGTTTAAAAATTGAGCGATTAGCACATAAATTTGATTAATGCATTTAAAAGAACAACAATTTAAATGTTGATTATTACTTCAAGCTTTCATAGCCATAACACAGATCAAAATTTGTGGAAAAGGTTTCGAAAATGAAAATGTTTTAGTCGAGTCTCACTCTCTAGTTTACAAAATTGTATTCGAACCGACATCGCTTTAAGGTCCTTTTTCCCGTGACAGGGTGTTTTCAGCACGTGTTCTTCTGTCTGTAAACTGTCACGTTCCGCGAGTTTTGAGAAACATATTGACATTTAATACGGTATAAAACATATTATTTCTGAAAATAATAAGACACTTCAAATGTAATTAAGTGTTGTAGATATATCAAAATGTCAAATTAATATCAGTCATTTTTATTCTGTCCTGTGTGTTTCATTTTCCAAAGCCTGTATTATCATTACTTTAGAACCAGATTGAAAAAAAGTGATACCCGCAATCGGATTAGAATTATTCCAAGAAAACAAAATATCAGAAAACAGCAAACGAACAAGAAACAAAACAAAAAACAATATAATGCGGAATAAAACATTTATGATAATTAAGAAAGTAAAAGTAAATCGATACTCGTTTAATTTTAAAATTAATATGATTTTTTTTCTATTCATGTTGAAACCAGTAATTCCTACAGACTGAGCACTAGGTACAACAGTCAGTCATAAAAGAACTTTACCACGCGCCAGGGAAATACAAAATAAAATGTCTGGATAAAGAGAATAAATACAAAAACAAATGTCAAGTTAGTAATGTTATCTATAATTTAAAAATTGAAAGCCAATTCCTTTGATAGAATGACAAAAAGTAGTCTACTGAAAGCGTCACATACCAGTGCATATATTTTTATTACTATATATAGTTATAACAGTCGATACTTTGGCCAAGATGTCTAGAATATGGGTCTATAAGTTAGTAAGTAGTTGTGAGTTTGGATCTATGGCGGAGTGTTGTCAGATGCATTTGAAGCTGTTACGAGTTTTAAATATTGTCTGGTTGATATTGTTTGACATTTGTGAGAGTGCTTCTCTTTTAAATGGCTTTCACTGATGATAAAATAGGTTAAAGTTCTGTGCAAATATAAATGAGCATATCAATTATTTTAGTGACATATTCAGTTAATATAAAAATCCCTCAGAGAAAACAATCACAATTAATTTACATGGAAGCAATAAATTGCCACGTGTAGTTTGATGCCACAGACAATGAGTGAATTTTTTACGTTTAGGTTGAGATATGCATTTAGGACTTTTTGTACGAAGAAGGTGTCAAGCCCCTAAAGCTATCAAATGATATTTGAATATTAAAACTATGTGGAGGCAATAAAAAATAACGAATAGAATATTACTGTGTGATATCTATAATAACATAAGATGTACGTTCAAAATACTTGTATTAGTTTTGTCAAATTGAAGCTTTAAAAATCATTATATTTCTATAGAACATAAATGATATGCGTGAAATATATACCATACTGAGAGAAACAATCAAATTTAATAAATATCATATTTATTCACACAAAAATTATCTAGTTGACTTTCGACTGTCGCTCAAATTGCTTAAACGTTGATTAAATATTTCCATTTTTTTAAAATCCTTTTAGCAGTGTATTCGTTTATTCACTTATTTTCAAATTGATAACAAAAAGAAATAGAAACATCCGACATTTTTCGGCCTTTATTAAAAAAAATGGTTCTATACAATCAAATATCTAATTAATCTACATCATGATATTTGTTAACTTAACGTCATTTTAAAATAAACTAACAGACTACGGAAATATAAAGGGCATTTAAATTGCATAAAATACAATGCATACTGCTGTTATAAGGTTATGTATAATAATGAAACCTAAAATATTTGATTAATACAATACAACAATAGAATTTAAGCGTTAAACAGATATAATACGTTTTGAGTATGATTTTTAGCTCGACTTTTTTTTTTGAAAAAAAAAGTAGAGGTATTGTTATAGTCAGGTCGGCGTTGCCGTTGCCGTCTCCGTTGCCGTTGCCGTTGCCGTCCGAAAACTTGTACCTGGATCATAACTTTTTTATTTCTTGGTGTATTGTCTTCATACTTGGCCACAACAACCCTTGGGACAAGAGCTTTCAGTAGACCACACTAACCTTGACCTTCATCCATAAATGACCTTGACCTTCAAGGTTAAAAGTCCAATTTTTGCTTGTTCATGCTGTTATTGGCTGTAACTTTGTTATTTTTGAATGGATTGTCTTCAAACTTGAACATAATAATCTTCAAGGATATCCCTTAAAAATAACCAGTCAGACCTTGACATTCACTCATCAATGACCTTGACTTTGAAGGTCAAATTATTGAAATTTTCATTTTTTTGGCTATTATTGGCTGTAACTTTGTTATTTTTGAATGGATTGTCTTCAAACTTGAACATAATAATCTTCAAAGATAACTGTTAAAAATATACCAAAAGACCTTGACTTTCACTCATTAATGACATTGCCTTTGAAGGTCAAATTATTGAAATTTTCATTGTTTTGGCAGTAACTGACTGTAACTTTGCTATTTTTGAAGGGATAAACTTCATATTATAACAGAACATTCTTAAGGACCAGACCTTGTTGTTTATCAAACCCAAATTTGCTTGGGCTCTTTAATGACCTTGACCTTGAAGGTTATATTACTGAATTTTCTCAGATTGTGCATTTATTGGTGTGTGTGTATGTATAGTATATGTGTTATATATATATATATATATATATATATATATATAAATGTGTGTGTGTATATATATACATATATGCAGGTATATATATATATAAATATATATATATATGCATGTATATATATATGCATGTATATATATATATATATATACATATATAGATATATATATATATAGATATATATATATATCAAATATATATATATATATCAAATATATATATATATATATCAAATATATATATATATACATATATATACATGTATATAATTGCGTAATGTTTTTCTATTTTTGGAAATTGCGTCATTTTTTCTATTTTTAGAAATTGCGTCATTGTTGCTATTTTTAGAAATTGCGTCATTTTTTTCTATTTTTAGAAATTGCGTCATTTTTGTTCTATTTTTAGAAATTGCGTCATTGTTTCTATTTTTAAAAATTGTGTCATTTTTTCTATTTTTAGAAATTGCGTCATGTTTTTCTATTTTTAGAAATTGTTCTATTTTTAGAAATTGCGTCATTTTTTTTCTATTTTTAGAAATTGCGTCATGTTTTTCTATTTTTAGAAATTACGTCATTTTTTTCTATTTTTAGAAATTGCGTCATGTTTTTCTATTTTTAGAAATTGCTTCATGTTTTTCTATTTTTAGAAATTGCGTCATTGTTGCTATTTTTAGAAATTGCGTCATTTTTTTCTATTTTTAGAAATTGCGTCATTTTTTCTATTTTTAGAAATTGCGTCATGTTTTTCTATTTTTAGAAATTGCGTCATTTTTTCTATTTTTAGAAATTGTGTCATTGTTGCTATTTTTAGAAATTGCGTCATTTTTTTCTATTTTTAGAAATTGCGTCATTTTTTTCTATTTTTAGAAATTGCGTCATTGTTGCTATTTTTAGAAATTGCGTCATTGGTGCTATTTTTAGAAATTGCGTACTGTTGCTATTTTTAGAAATATGCTTAATGTTCCTATTCATATATATACAAAATATATAAACAAAACTAATGTGACAAGACAGACCAACTAAATTTATAAAAAGGAAACATCAATATATGTTCAAACCTTTCTATGTTTGCGTTTAGAAAAAGTAAAAAGTCGAGCGTTGCCCCCGCCCGGCGGTGGCTCTTGTTCTCTTTCAGAGTAGAAGACAGTTCTCTGGTTAGAGTTCTTATCAATTTTCTAGCAGCTGACTTGCAACTGCGTGTCTGACTTCCCATTATTATACACCGCACCAGTTACATTCATCAATGGTAAACACATATTAACCTAATTTCATGTTAAACCACATTTTATCTTGATAACTACTTCATTAGTTTATAATACTTAATAGAATACTAGTATATAAAGCAATGATAATGAATGATTTGGTCTAAGGAA
>NW_026865125.1:0-91471 GCF_026571515.1 Ruditapes philippinarum
CAGTATAAGTTATAGTGCCCCGACTGCCAACTGAAACCCTTTATCAACTTGCCCCGCCATTTTGCTGGAGTGTAACCAAAGTAGGGGTCTATGCTGCAGTAAGGACGCTGGCGTTCATGTTTATTGGACTAACGTCTGTGAAGTTGTTTCAACTGTTTCTGGACGAGATCTGGATATGCCTGATAGGCACCGCCTCTTATACTGCCGCCTTTCTCTGGACAGCGTTTGTCGCGGATGATACAACATATTATTGTAGTAAGCAAACTCTTTATTAGATATATACGAAAGCATGGAAATATCGATATCAATTTCTAATCAAATCTGATTTAACAGAGGAAACTATTATACATTTTGAAACATGCTAGCAAAGCAATCAACTTATTAGAAAATTTATTTTAGATTTTTGTCTTCAACTTTCAACTGGTTACAACACGTCAGTTGATAGACGATTATGTGCATGTATAAGTTATCATACATGTAGAATATAGATTATTGTTATTGACTTGATTGTACATATAGAAAGTACATTGACATTATACTTTATCTAATCAGACAATGACTTACAGTTGTCAATATTACAGTTAGGGTGTAGACCGCTAAATATTTTTCTCTGTCACACCATTCATTTTATATTAGTTTTAATAAAAAATTATACACATTTTAGTGATATATCTACATTTACGCAAAGAGCAAAGAACATTTCTTTTAAGTTTGTGGTTATTAATGAATTAGAAATAGAAAATAAAGTGGTGAACATCAAGGTGTCCTAAATATATCCAAACTATAAACACTAATAATTACGTACGAAACCATGTTGTTATTGAGAAAGATTTATGAAAACTTTATTTATACTTTCAGTTATAGCTGTTGGTTGTTTTGGACCACTTTCTGTAACAATGCATCGAAGTATCCTTTCACATTTAACACCACCTGAAAAACAAGGTATTTACTGTTATAAGCAAATCATTATCTGACTTTAAAATATCAAAGTCACAATTTATGAAAGGAACTCCACTGAGGTCCAATAGTATAAAAACATAAAATTTTAATTCATTTACATAGATCAGCTGGAGCACTAAGACAGAAAGATTTGCAAAATATAATAAAGAAATATGCTCCGATTAAATAGAAATTTATGTATTTGTGCTATTCTTATCCCGATTTGATTTTTGGTCATTTTACACAATACGAATACTTATTCTGGAAAAAAAAACGGAATGAAGGAACGATCTGAAATTTTGCACACAAGTTATTGGTCTGGACTTGCATCAACTGGAGCATTAATCTTAAAAAAATATTTCCAGTACCGTGATGTCAAACGAACCTAAGTGGAGTCCGTTTAACTTACCTCCTGGAAAAAAACAACATGCCAGATATGTAACCTATTGCTATTGACTGTGCACAATATTGATTATCTCCCCTTGAATTTCCAACGAATTCTTGTAGTAAAGATAAATGTCTGTTTATAGATATCATAAATGAATGTAACCTTTATGCACTTTTAACGATTAAATAGTGATGCGACTTTACTTCTAGGGTATATATTCCAGCAATAACATGGAAGTAAAAGTATAAAACAGACTTATATAGATCCTTGAAAAAAAGTATTTAAGATGTAAAATTTAATGTATTTTATGTGACAGGAGCCATATTCAGCGCTGTTGGAACATTAGAAGTTGTATCTCATCTTTTGTCTAACATCATCACTAGTTCTGTCTACGCCGAGACTGTGTCCTACATGCGGGGACTCGTGTTCCTCGTGCTGGGAGGATTCGATGCCGTCTGCGTTATTCTAACACTGTAAGTAACACAAAATGTATTGATACTGTCAGATAAAAAACCCAAAATGTCGCATTACACCATAAATTACAACAGCCAGTGACTTAAAAACGCAAAGTTGTACATTTGAAAATTTACAATAAATAATACCGTAATGATGATGACGATGATGACGATGATGATGGTGATAATGATGATGATGATGATGATGACACTGCTGCTTCATGCAATAATTGTTATTACAATAATAATAAAGATAACATTTAAAATGTATTAATTAATTCTTAATCCTTTAGATTTTCCTTATCCGTAACTTTTCAAATAAACTTGTCTTGTTACAGTGTTCTGAAGATAGGATGGCAAATAGAGAAAAAGACAAACGGAAATCAAATAACTTCACGTACAGAAATTATTGTTTCAGTACCGGAGTCCGACGACCAGAAAGTATAGTGTACATGACATTCTGTGTATATCATTCATCATTTGATCTCTTACAGTGACATGTATATTTTTTTTAATATCTCCATGATTTATATTGCAAAACAATGCCACTTTCAGAACCTTTACAAACATTTATCTAACGGCTATGTTAGATATCTAACAGCCCGATACTTTCTGTGATATTTATATTTCTTCTACCGTGACAATAATTTGTCTTTGAAAAGAAAAATAACTTTGATACAGTAGCTTTCTTTTCTGTTTTACAATAAAAGATTTTGGAATAAAGTTTGTACATCTTTATCAAATATACATCTATGTTAATGTTTTTGCATTTTTTGTTTGAATCAAATTTCTGAATTACGTATATTTCAAGTAAATGATTTAACTGATTTCACAATTATATGATAGGAAGCTATATTTATGGTAAATATAAATTTCTCGATTGGCTACGGTTGACATCACCCAAATGCAGAACATGGCCGTTTTGTTACAACGTTGTTTTGTTACAGAAATGTCTTTCCTATGTGAGAATTCCATCAACAGATATATTGGTATAGATAAAATATTTTAATATAATTTATATATTGTATACAAAGTACGAAAGAAAAAAAAACACCCGAAAAAAACAAACAACAACAACAATTAATAAAACAACAACAACAGCAGCAATACGCTGATAAATATGATAGATAACTCATTCTACAGACCGTTTACTCTTTGCTAATCAGTCATTATCATTTAGGTCCGGGACGTAAAATGTTCGTAAGTCCCATTATAGATGTAAAACGTGTTTGACACATTTCGCAAAGTCGCTCCCTTATCTGTAAACTACAAACATTTAAGCCAAAACTTTATTTCATTTTGATTTTGCAATAGATATTCATATACTAATTCTTATATTTATAATTTACCTGATACTGCGCAGTGTCAGTCGATTAAAGATCTCTATATATAATATATAAATACAGAGTCCCTAAAGAAAGCCCAACACAGCAAAATCAGTTTACCTTATCAGTAAATGAAGCAGCTTGTCTGATTATATCACGCTATATTGTCGCGAATCTCTGTACATATCACACCATGTGTCAGGAATCAATATCTTTTAAAGCCAACATCGAATAACATGATTTAGTCTAACATTCGCGCGAAAAGAGGAAATGAATTTGAAACATCTAAAGTTTCAATTCTTTGAGAGAAATAAAACCAGAACATTTAAAGTTGTATACTTGACGTAATAATTCGGGGAACTGAGTTCAGTATCAACAATCCGTCCTAACATTAAAATAACATGATGAATCATTGTAACTTTGCATCATTTAGATAGCCTTATATAACTAGTTGTCTCTTGGAACTGGAGGTATATTAACAGAGATGAACTAAAATCAATGTCATGTTGCGTGATATGGTAACACTTATCTTCTTCTAGGTTTGTCTGCCAATACCGTAAAAGAATTAATCAATCATTGTGTCTTACAATTGTATATGAACATTGATACATCTACGTCGGCAAGTAAACTGTTTTCAAAATGAAATGACCAACATTTTCGCTTTTAAACATACATGTTGATGTGGTATTTAACAGTCTTTTCTATAAATGTGTAATAGAAAGAGCATCATCGAAACACGATGTTATTTGATTTGTACGAGGGGGGGGGGGGGGCGTAGCCCACAAGTATTAACCAGGTTGTCGAGTGTTTTGATGTTCTTTCTCTTTTGAATCATAGTCAAACATAAAAACACGTTCCCTGTTGTCACAATATGAAAGCCCAGAAAAAAGTAACAAATGAACGAGCATCTGGTCGCTTTCCCTTTCTGTGTCGTCACAATAAGTAAATCCCAGCAAAAATGAGCCAATCAATGGGCATGCTTATACTTCCATTGTTTAATCTACAAAGAAAAATGCCCCATACAATAGATTATGTACCTGATATCTTCAATTTACCGTATTCATGGGGACCAATTTATATTTTTCACCGAAATGTGCATTGTTTAGAAGATATGTTGGTTTCCGGTTAAACATATCCTTGCTAAACTCCCATATGAGGATGGTATTTTCAAGAAATTGAACGATCAGTTTTATTATTTTGAATTATGTTTGTTATGAACTGTAATTAAAAAAAATCGAAATGCTATCCGACCCTTCTATAGTCCCTCGATAGTTACCAATCCATTTACAGTCGTTTTTTTTTAGAAATATGTTATACAAAAATATAAAATCTTTATTATTTCAATATATTATAATAAAGTGTTTAAATTACAGATCTGAATTAAGGCAACCTAACTAGGTTATCTGATCCATATAAAGAACCGCTCAGCAGATTAGATGACCTCTTACACTCTATAACTTGGCTTACATGCAATACATTTGTTTTTATTGTAGTGAAGATATTCATTATGTTTCAGAAGTTAATATTATGTTTTATAGTCCTGCTAATTGGTAAGGCAGCTTCTAGTGATGAAACAGTGACTTTAGGCAGAGGAGATTCAGGAAAACTGCTACATCGAATGGAAACGTTAGAAAATTTAGTCCGTAGCCAACAAGAAAAAATAGAGCAACTTGAAAGCGCTATTGAGAAACAGAAAAATATCGGTGTTGTTCATGGTGAAACACTTATAAAACTAAATAGCCAGTGCGTCACTGCGTCAGACATGGAAAATTACACACGTAGAGGTACTTAATCATTTTCTATATTTTCTTTATAAAGAGTGGTTGCACTGATGAGGACATTGTGAAAATCAAACTTTGTAACAGAAGAGAAGATTTAGCGGTAATGAAGTTTTCGGCTCACACCCTACCTTATAAGCCACGTTTTTCACAAACCTATAAAATTAGACACGTAAGTCCAGTTTTAGATAGTTCAAAATCATTCTTCTTATTTGTTTTATCATTGTAATTATCATTTTATCAAAGCATACAATATTATAGCATACATTATTCAGTTATCCGATCGTAAGTGTCAGATTGGTACCCAGTGATATTAATTAGATGTTTACGAAGAAAATTTTATTTTATTTATTAGGACCTTCCGAACTAATGGGCAAACTGATTTGAATTACATTTGGTAAAATCTCACCATTTACAACCGTTGGTATTCGAGTATACACATTTTTATACACATTTTTATACATTTTTAAAACACATTTTAAGAAATCAAAATGAAAATCATTCCTGCCAGGCTTTTAAATGAGATATATTACCAAACAGAAGTGGTGTATGCTTTCTTCTTTATTTGATAGTTAGAAGACAATCGTATGACACAGTAGCGTTTTCGGCAACATTAAATAAACTTAATGTAGGACATATTGGCGTTCATCAAAACATCGTCTTCTCTGACGTCATCACGAACATTGGCAATGGTTATAACAATCACCATGGTGTCTTCGTGGCACCAGTCAGTGGACTTTACATGTTTTCTACTACACTATTATCCGGGAAAAATGTAGAATTTGCTGCATCTATCGAAATTAATGGATCTGACGTAGTGAGGATGTATGAAAGAGGAACTGACAATAGGCATGGGTCCGCTACACAAATAGTCATTGTTCATCTGAGTAAAGGTTAGTCGTATTCCGTTAGTCGTATAAGGAAAGTGTTTACAACTTTTTTGTATTTGTTTGACCTAGAAAATAATTTGGTCTTTTCCATGGCAATATAAATCATACATTTTCGATTAGATAATTTTCATACAAAATATACATGTACATGAAACATTTACATATTACCTGATATACCGACTTGATTATCGGAGTTGTTAATTCTGTTTACTTCAATTTATAAATAACTGTTAATTCAAAAGGACATCATTCCAGTTTGATGATGGTCAATTTGAAATGTGATTTAATTACTAAGATACTGACAATGTCATTATAATACAGGTGATGATGTATCTGTACAGAGTTTGTCAGCTGACCACACGTATTGGGGTGACAAGTATTGTAGTTTCTCCGGTGTCCTCCTGCAACAACTAGAATCACCATCTCAAATTGTTGGTTGAAAACATTGTCATTATTCCAAATGAAATAAAATTATGAACATAATTATTCAGCTTACATTGTTTTTATGAATAATTGTAGAAAACAAATGACTCAAGTTTTCGTTGAAAACATGTTTTATTTGTGAATTCTTCAAAACATAGACCTGTTACACTTGTTTAAAGAATACAAAGCGATGCAGAATTAAGATTATTAACTGAGAGTATGTAGCAGTCCAGAGTTTATCAACTGAGAATATATCACAGTCCACTGTTAAGTTTATCAACTGAGGATGTTTAACAGTCCAGTGTTATGTTTATAAACAGAGAATAAATAACAGTCAAGTGCTTTGTTTATCAACTAAAAAATATATAACAGTCAAATATTATGTTTATAGACTGAGGATATTACAGTTAAGAGTTAAGTTTATTAACTGAGGGAGTTTAACAGTCCAGTGTTATGTTTATCAACTAAGAATATATCATGTTTATCAACTTAGGATATTACAGTTAAGAGTTAAATTTATCAACTCAGAACATATAACATTCCATGTCTTGTTTCTCAACTGATAATATAGCAGGCCGGTGTTATGATTATCAGCAAAGAATATAATATATAGTAGGCAAGTGACAGAGAATATATCATAGTTTATTTTAGTGTCACGTGAACTCATGGTGGCAACTAAATAGGTTTGAATAACTTGAGTCTATGTATCTGTTAGCTCCAGCATGTGAGGTTGTTTTGATTCCTGGTGATGCTTTGAAGTTTGAAACACCAGAGGTTAGCCAAAATCATATTTCCTGTGTCGTTGCCATATGACCGATACGGTGTCGCCAAACAAACAAACAATAAAAAAAAAAAAAAACACAACGAAACAAGCGTTTATCGGTTGAGAATTTGAGCAGACTATAGTGGTATATCATTGACCAAGATACTATCACAAAAAAGTGAACTGTTCGTCAAATTTTGGCGATTAAGTTATAAATGTTTAAGTAATATGGCGTTTTGCGTTATATTTCGTGTTTATCAAGTAAGTAAAGTTTCGAATCTCTTGCGGCTCAGTGTTTTAACTGAAGAGTCCTATCCGTAATTTAAAAGTTGCTTAGTGGAAAATGATGTGGCAATTTATTACACAATACACCGAAATGGCATCACAAAGTAGGCATCTGTGTTTTCTCTTAACTGTTTCAATGAATATACATGAATATAGGAACAAAAAAACAGGTAAAAAAATGTCCTCTTTGATACTGTGTATCATAACGTTTGTTTTTATTTGGAAATTTTTTATATTCCACTATTCCGCCCTACAATCACGACAATCTAGTTCTATAATGGGTCTATGTAATTATAACATTAAAATTTCACAAATATTCACAGTTCTAACTAGTAGTTAACATCACAAATACTTTTCTTTAGTTACTGTAACATAATTGTGTCCTTCCTCCATTTTACAATCAAAGTCAATAGCTGTAAGTTTCTGGCCCCAGTGCGCGTGGTCAGTCTCACCAACTTTATACATCTTGCATTGTAAACTAAACTTCATGTACACACCATTCTCTAGCTGAAATAAACATTCATAAGGTCATCTCATATACTCAGAAGGAACATTTTGTACGTGTATTTTATTGTATGTGTTCATGTAAAATAGCGGAACTTTAATCGTTCAATTTGGTTAACGCGTTTTAAGTCTTAATCAAGAAATTTAGATATAAGAGGATCTAAAACCCATACAAATGAAATGAAAAAGTGTAATTTTGAAAAAAAGAAAGTAAAGTTTTGACTGAAGTTATACATTTTACGTCTTGAAGTTTTTTTTTATTAAAATGACATAATAAATTGTCGAAGTCTCCTTTTGTATCTTTTTTTAGTTTTCCTCGAAAAAGCAGAATATATATTTGAAAATTGAAACGACTAAGTATACAAATGTTTAAGCTGTGAACAAGAGCAAAGAAACGTTCCTTTTATAAATATATCCTGCCATTCTTCTTGCATTATTGATTGTATAATAACATTATTTATTATAACAATATAACAGCAAGCTTCCTCTTAGGAAATTGTGTGATCTATAAATCAATGCCATTTAGCAACGGCAAGATATTGTTTATCAGAATAATTTTCGGAGCCAAAGTTCTGGGAGATCTATGATAGACATTGATTCTCACACAAATACCACGAAGCCTTATCAGGTTATATTTCTAAACATATTTTTGTTTAAAATAATACATAATTTCTCATAACAAGCTCTTGTAGATGAAACAGAAAACAACCAGTATATCATCAGTTATATTTGAGATTATAGATTCAGATGCATCGCCTAATTCCGTCCCTTCATATTTGTATTTGGATAAGTATGAATATAAGTTTTACAATGTCTACAGTATTAAACTATCTTGCATTATATGTATGCAGTTGAGTAAAGTAGTACATTTTCTTATTGTAGTTTATGTTCATCTAGGTTCATTTGAGATATAATGTAAGCCAATTAATTGAAAGTGTCTGTAAAATTAATGTTTATAACAAACAAAATTATACCTCTAATACAAAAAGTAGTTCCTTCCGCTGTCCTCTTTTACTGACATCATATCCGGAAGTTTCGTATTGTGTCTTGTAATTCCGTAATTCGTCGCTCTCATTCTTTATTTCTTTACACACTTCAAGTTTGTGCAGTTCTCCGTTTATCATTAGTTTACTGCAAACGAACAAGTTAACGGTCAGTCTCAATATAAATATATGTATCTGGCAGGATATGATTTCCCCGAGTGAAGCAAAGGATTTAAAAGAAAACTGCTTTAACGCAACTCTACAAATAATATACATGTATAATGTGTATTTTTCTGTTGCCTTTTATATTTACTGCGGTTTGGAAGAAAACGTAATTTTTTACATCGGCTTCTATAACAAATACGAAGTTGCCGACCTGACAACGAATCCGATAATCAACATCGCTGAACAAAGTAGTTTCTCAATTTAAAAAAGGAAAGAAACAAAGTGAACAAATATATTCGATTGAGAAAATTGTTCATCTTAACATTGATATGAGCCACAAACATAGTAATATTCATCGTTTAAATGGTCGAATATTCCAAACTAATGATAAAACAACGTAGTGCACAAATCATTAAGGTACATTCACGTATGGCAGCAATATGACTAACATCTCAGAAGCAAACCCTAATGTCACAAAGACTTTGTTATATTAAATAGAATTTTAAATCAGTTGTTGACAGTAATGCTTTCTAATCGTTATTAATAATTGATCTTCCTCCAAGCAGTCGACATTTGTCTCAATATAGACATCTCTCAAATAGACACTACAAAATCAATGTAAGTGATGTGCTGTGACAGTTCCAGGAGAGATTCTAAAAGATTGCTACTATACTTGGAAACTCGTATTTATCTTTGATGTACAGCGAAATTGATCTTTTATGTTGAAAAACATCTTAAGCTAGATAATAAAGTTCTTTTGGTCCAGTCTGCGTTATTTTATGTTAGTATAATAAAACAAATTCATGTGGCATTTGATCTTGCAATAAAGGTAACGGTTTGACATTGAATTAGTTTTGTATACAATTGTATTTAAAGTTCTTGAATCATTCCTGTAACCAATTTTTATAAGTTCTATCTTTTTATGATTAAAGTACTGAAATGAAGCTAAAAGTTATCGTAAATTCTTTAAAACAAATGAATATAAATAAATTAACATCCATCCATGTACCTGTATATTCACACATACGAACATATGCACATACACACGATATCTACTTACTCTACGTATATTGCAGGCTTTAGAGAGAACTTGAGGTCATATTCTGTATCCGTGTTTAATTTCACTGTATGCGTCTGATCAAACCTTTCGCCATCTTGTTTGAAACAGACGACATCACCGGCAGCACGTGCACTCATTCGAAATGTTAATTTAAAGTCAGTTGCCATCAAATATGTAAATGAAATAAAGCCTCTTCTAGATGTATAATTTACCGATACACTAAGGTAATATTGAACACTGTTCAACTGTTGTATGTCCACAAATGAATGACGGTATTTTAGATTAAGATTCAGCTCTGTTACTATCAGAGCTAATTATGTACATGAATACATCACACTGTCTGTGATTGAACATGTCACAATGGTCATTGAGTTGATTAATTCACATGTAAACTATGTAACTATTATATCATAATCCGAAATTTAAACATCTCAATTTATTAATTACCATCACAACTTAACCTTTCAATGTAAATGAATTTTAAAATAATCAATACATTTGTCACTTGAACAATATTATATTTGTTCTCTTTATGCTGTATGGCTATGAATGGTGCCATGGAGAAATTCCAATACAACCCCCTTATGCAGACATGCTCCCTAACGATTTATTGGAAATCTTGCTCCAGTATAAAGGATATACCCAATAAATATAGCTGATCCTCAGTGACTTTTATGTTTTACGTTAACTAGTCTTTTTCTATCAGCTTTTTATCTTGGCAAACTTCTAGATCATCAATATTACGATAGGACGTTGACTTTTTTATATTTACAGTAAAGATATTGAGATTGATAGCATAAGTGCATGGTATGTTTATGTTTAATGAATTCATAGGCATTGTCGTCACATCATGTCGCCAATAACAATAATTGCACTGTAAATACATTAGATACAGGTAAAATGTGGATGACGCCACAATATGGAACGTCAAACATTAAAAAAAACAACAACAATGACATCTAGAGATATAAAACAGGCTTCACAGCTTTAAGCAAAGGAAATGAAATATGGAAACTTCTATGAAGTTTGCATCAGTACAGTCAAATAAAATGACCTATGTCATATTTTCTTGACAATTTGTCAGTTATGACTGTACATTATTTATAGAAAGATGTACTGGGCGGGTCACAAAATGTACAGTAGTTCTGTAAAGTAGAGCCTAATGGAACTATTTGCAAATGCGTATGGTTACTCGGTTACCTTGATAACGACAACCCAGTAAACGGCATGATCTGTAAAAAATGGTCATTAATTATGATCAAGCGACCTGACAATCGCCTGACTAAATTCAGATTGCAATCTACATGTATTTAATTTTCTTAAACATTGATTAGTATAGTTATAGTTATAGTTGATTAGTATAAAGTTATCCATGAATCTTTGTTCTTTATATGGTTATTTACAGTACCATGGTTATAATAATTCTGACCTTAGACAAATAGTAAATGATGTCCACGATATCTATATCTAGTATAAATGTAGCGAGGTTCAAAACGAATATATTAAAGCACTCAAAATAGATGATTAAATGACTGCTATATTTGTAGCATATGTACACATATAAACAAAAATTACCTTGAAAATAAAGAAAAAACAACAACAATACGTAACAGCAGCTGAATGAAGTAAAAAACAAAAATAATTGTATACTTTTCGTGTTTTTTTAATAAAAATTGGCGTATATTTATAGCTAAAATAACCATGCTGACAGAGCCCTATAACAAGATGGTGTGTTAAATAAGGTATGAATATATTAAATAACTAAGAAGGCATTATATTAAAACCGCTATATACAACGTAGGGAACGTGTTACAGTATCGCGTTTTTCGGTTACAGTATAGAATTTTCAAGATGGAGGATTATTTATGGGAAGAGAGGTAGGTGATTTTTATTCAGGACCATACTACTAGTAGTTTAGTTTTTAAAAGATGTTTTTGTGCTTTGCTTGTAAGGAACAGAATCCGGTATCTAGTCATATATTTCTTCAGACCCTGCACCGCAGATTTATCGCTATATTGTCTCATAAATTTGCAGATTTGACAGTTTGAAAATTTGAATCGAGAGACCAACGCATTTTTCTGCAATTTCGACATTATTTATGCATGCCTAGAAAAAGTAAATCTGCAAAACGTTAGTCCTTTATGTTAGGAAACGTTTATAAAAGTAAATGACCAGTTGAACCCATTTTTCTGTTGGTAAAATGCGTTTGAAAAAATAAACAATGTTACAGTATAGAGCGAGGTAATTTGTGCAGGGTTACAGCATAGACCTAGCGATTTGTATCCGATTTCGTTACAGTTTATACCCAGATTTCGGTTACAGTTTAGACTAGATATTTTCTATATAATTATACATGTACTAGGTAAAATGTATGAATGTTACATAGACTTTTAAATCTCTGTGAGCTTATATATTGGCACGATGGCTATTCGTCCGTCTGTTGTACGCATGTGTGTGTATAATCTCATCCGCTCAGTATAACTACTTGACTAAATGTGATGAAATTTACATTACTTTCTACCAATTAAGTTGTTCAAATGGTTTCGGTTGCAATCGGGGATACGAAAACCCAAAACATAGATTTTGAAAAAGGCAATATTTAAAGACCCTTCTCATCTCGAACCAAAAGCATTCAAATCAAATCATGATCATGGCGTCATTTCGAATGCTTCTTTGTTGAAGTTACGATTATTTTGTCATTATTAAATTAAAAGTCGTTTTTTTTTTATTTCAGACATCCTGTATAGCAGTTTTCATGTTTCTAAAAAATAAAAATAATATTGAAAGTTATAGAGTATAAATTAAGGTCAGACAATTACAATATCTTCTCTAGTGATGGAGGTACATAATAGTGGCAGAGTCGGGATAAGGCCGTCTTTCATTTACTGCTGTAGTTGACATCCAATCATGACTTTGGATTCTTTGTATGTGAGGAATCTATCAAGCTAATTTACGGAAGGTCGGTGGTTCTAGTCAGGCTAGAATGTCTGAAATGTTTCACAAAGGGTATCTGGGGTCTTTCTTTACACTAAAGCAGGAATGTTTTCACATGACCTCAGTGTCGTTGAAACTTTAAATCCAAGAAAGCCAAACGTAACAAAATAGAGTTAAACAGAATCCCTAAAGAAATTCGAAGACAACAAAATTGAAAATGTTCATAAACCCTTTTAAATACTTACAAAATACATTATGGTAGATGGAAATTCCAACTTAAAATAGAATTTAAGGTTGCAGTATTGCTCACTTAAATACTGTTTTTAATCATTCTTAGGGTATTGCCTGATTGTTAATTGTGTCTTTTGACAGCTTATCTATGGTATGCAGGCTTCATAACCGCCGATCCCCTCTCAAAATTTCATTTTGTTTAGTTTCACTCATTGTATTCTCGTTTATGGCACACGCAATTTTTAACCTGGCGGGTAATATGCCGCTTTTCATAGAATGGCAATAACGTGTCACATTGAAGGTTTCATGATAACCGCCATATGAACACATCCACAGATGTTAAAAAATCTGAAGTGTACCAGTTCATGTTTAATGTGAATTCTGCTGAAGCCGGTGCTAGGAGGCGTGAACGGTAGCTTGCAGTTACCACTACCGTCCATGAACAGGTTTAGTCAAACTGAGCCTGCAACATTTTCATGTTTACCGTGTTGGACTTCTGTTAAGGATTCTTTTTTCTCTATTTTATTACTAATAGGCATTATTATAATGTGTAATGAAATCAAGCAATAATATATCTTTCTTCTCTCATTATAGTCCTATAAATATGACGTCGCTTTGAGATATTTTTGCTACTGGGCAAAGCAACGTCATATCGAAATTGCTCAAAAACCCATAGCATGTTCCGCCAGAAAATCGGGCGGAACGAAAAACAATTAAGACAACGTGTATTTACATTAGTTTTGACCTATTTATGAACAAAACTAAAAAATAAATACCTTTTGTCAAAATAATAAAACTGTCACATCCGAAAAATCATGATTAAATCCTCTCATGTATTTGAATTCCTTTTACAGCCGATAAACAAATGGCGACCGTACAGTGCGCGAAATCTGATTGGCTAATTCAAATGCATGCGTTTAACTGAGTCAGAACATTCTAACGGATTTTTTTTTAACGAAATAATTGCCCATATATACCGTCAGTGTGTTCAAATATATTTTTTCGTTCAAAAATTTGGAATCAATCTGTAAAGCACCTTGCTTAACCAGCATGGCTGATAGACAAAAATAGTTTGATGTTTATGTTTTATTTTAATTTGATAAGTACATTGTTTCAGAGTTTTTATGTATGATTGAGCATGAAATTGAAAGAAAAGAAGATAAGCTTTTGAATAAAGCTTGAAAGGCAAGACAATAGACATTTTTTTAATTTTTAATGATGCTATGCGTTTTTGAGCAATAACTATTAAGACGTCTGGCTTGACCGACATAAACTATAACAAGCCTGTAACGTCTTATATATTGGACTAATCTTATTACAATTCGATAAAAGTTACTGTTGTTGTCGTGAAAACAGTCCTTACTTAGGACATTACTTATTCTGCAAAAAGTCTCAATCTCAAACTTAAAGTAAGAAAAATAGCAAACTATCACTTTTCTGCTGAAGAAAAAAAGTAATACAACCTTTCAAGAATGTATTAAATAGAAAGGTTTGAGTTATTTCATAAAAATAATGGATACACGAACTTTGTTTGAAATTTGGCAAGTATCTAAACTGTAACCGAAATCTGGGTATAAACTGTAACAAAATTGGATCAAAGTCGCTAGGTCTATGCTGTAACCATTCAAAATTAACCTCGCTCTATACTGTAACATTGTTTATTTTTTCAAACGCATTTTACCAACAGGAAAATAGGTTTAACTGATCATTTACTTTTATAAACGTTTCTAAACATAAAGGACTAACGTTTTGTAGATTTACTTTATCTAGGCATGCTTAAATAATGTCGGAATGGGAGAAAAATGCGTTGGTCTCTCGATTCAAATTTTTAAACCGTCAAATCTGCATATTTATGAGACAATATAGAGATAAATCTGCGGTGCAGGGTCTGAAGAAATATATGACTAGATACCGGATTCTGTTCCTTAAAAGCAAAGCACAAAAACATCTTTTAGAAACTACACTACTAGTAGTATGGCCCTGAATAAAAATCACCTACCTCTCTTCCCATAAATAATCCTCCATCTTGGAAATTCTATACTGTAACCGAAAAACGCGATACTGTAACACGTTCCCTACGGTGATATATCAAAAACTCAAAATCATAATTTAGGTAAATAGTTCTCCACAGACATTGAAGTAAAAATGTTACAGTACAATATCACTCCGTATAAACAGCGAGATAGCTAGTCTTATAAATGTCCGTTGACTTTGTAATAATGTAATTTGAATGCATTTTCAGCTAAAGTTTCAACAATAATATGCATTAACATGTTTAAGCTTTATATAAATCATAACATATTTGTTAAAATGTTCTCTGCAATAGAGCCAGCCATCTTTATTGGCAGTCAGACTCTTGTCAAAACAAAACTGAAGATAATATCATAGTAAACCTGACAAAAAAGTAAACTATACATGTATATGATAGACTTCACGATGAAGTACATTATATCTCATTTCTTATCTATTGTTTAGTATATTATCAGCCATACATCCTGCCTGAAGATATATAATTCTTATCTCCTTGCCCATCATCACACGACTTGTAATCCTAGAGGGAGATTTCTTCGATCAACTTGTGTTGTCTTCTCCTCCTTTTGTACTCAATTTTCAGTTCGACAACTTGACATCTTAACATATCACATTGATAAGTGCCACTTTAGAGATTTTTTCATGACACGTTGGAGATGAAGATTAACACTTTAGTTGTTAATGATTAAGATGGTATTGCTTCAGAAATACTTTTCATGTAATATCTGGACATAATTTTGACCTTCCTCAATTTTACAATCCAGCTCTATTCCGGCTAACTGCTGACCCCAACTGCAGTGAGTGGTCTCCCCGAGTTTATATACCTTACACTGTACACTCAGTTTCAAATAAACACCGTTATCTAGCTGAAATATAGAATGATTTCTGCATTAAAACATCTTTACACAAATTTGACTTGAATTTGCCAACAGTAGTATTAATCAGCCAAAGGACGTAATTTTAATATATTTTACATTTGAAGATGTATACACATATAAATATAATTGATATAACTAATAAAGGGACATGTGATAATATCAATTTTAATCAACTACACGGGGAATTATCCTGAAATCATAAAAGGATGCTTACATCTAGTACAAAAAGAAGTTCCCTCCGCTTGCCTCGTCTGCAGACGTCAACGCTCACTGTCTCATAGTGTGTGACGTAAGTCCTCGTGTCCTCGTACTCGTCATTGTTGTCATGACAACGATCTATTTTATTAGCTTCCCCATTTAGTAAGAGTTTTCTGAAACAAGAAATTAAGTGATCCTACTAGATTATAGTCACTAAAACAACGTAAACAACCCATCTTGATACACTTCATTTTCTTAAACATAATGAATTGAATAGTACAAATTACTTTAAATAATGATTACTTGCTTTTTTATTTGAAGATTTCTTAGATATAAACGGTTATTATTTAGTTATAGTTTTTGACATCTCAGAAAAAACAACAACGAAAAAAACCCAAAACAAATAAACTAAGGGGCCTTCCTAGAATTGAATTTATTGATATCTTCTTAAGACGTATTTCATGAAAATTATATAAGGATAATTTAAAGTGCTTATATTATTCCTAATAATAATAATAATAATAATAATAATAATTGAATTATGAAATAAGGATAGATTTTTTTCATTCATTATTAGGGGGAAACTAAAGCGCATATTCAACTCTTTTTAGGTCTTGTACAGGAACAGGTCCTAATAAAGTATATTGTTTTAAGTTTTGCTGATATTTGTCATAACCTATAAGGATATAAATAGATTATCGATGTCAAAGTCCAAACATGATAAACAATGTTGACCTACTTACAGCCATGTATTCAACTTGAAATGAAGATATAATAAATTTGTTTCAGTCCATGATAGATCTATATAAAACAGGATTTATATAAAATGTTATGTAATGCTCACTTATTTTTCCTATAACCTATTTACAACTAAATGATCTTCATATAAGTAAGAAATCTAATGCTTCAAATATGTAATAATGCATGTAAATATAATATGAAATATTTAACCTACTCAATACCCATCGCCGGATTAAGCGTAAACATGATATCATATTCCTTGTCGGCGTTCATTTTCACTGTATGAGTTTGTTCGAACCTCTGACCGTCATGTTTATAAAATACCGCCTTCCCGGAATCACGCTCAATAATTCGCACACTTAGCTTAAAATTTGTATCCATCCTAGATCATGTAGGAAGTAAGTCTTTAAATTGTCTTAAATTACAGAACGCAAAGTCCAAAGTACCTTCATCAGTTAATTCCACAGCTAAATTACGCGTAATTATATCATATTATGGAATTAAGACTATTTATCAGTAACGTGAAAGATTCCACTAATAAAGGCCAGCTGATTTATCCGATAATGTAAACAATATCACAACTCTGTAAGCTGTACATTCCTCCCTTCTTAAACTACCTTTAACCTTGAAACTATTTTATATTGCCATAAAAACTTGTAAATAATGTGTACTCTAGACTGTAGTGTTATTTACGACAGTCGTTAATATCTAGGTCAGTGTAAAGTTAAAGTTTTCATATCACTGTGGTCATTTTACTTCCTGTCATAATTCGGAAACATCTAAATAACTTAATTATGTGTCAATCATGACCGACCAGATCTTTATCTTATATCGTTTGTTAGATACGGTATTTTTTACATTATAGAGACGCGTTAATTTGCATGTTCCTGTCAACTTCAATTATGATTAATTGTTTCCTGTCTCGTTCTGTCAACAAATCTAGACTGGTAACTAAATCTTCATACACTATGATGGGAAATATTTACGTAAACGATAATACTTAATGTGCTAAATATACGTTACTTTTATTCCCAGTCTTATATATGCTAAATTTACGTTACTTTTGTTCCCATTCTAAATTTACGTTACTTTTGTTCCCAGTCTTGAAATTATCACAGCTTAGGACAAGGTCATTTGCAAATCTTGCAAAAAAATCCGTGTTGTTATAGTCATCATATTAGCAGTCGATTTTTTATATTAAATCCTTTAAATGTAGTTCTAGGCAAAATGTAATAGAATTAGTGAATACAATATTATATGGGTCAATTTAGTTTACCAAGTTTAAAAAAGCGACTAAACTGTATTAAATAGAGTTAGTTCATTTAAGTTTACTTCTTCTCTGTTTCAAATGTTTAAGGAGGTATAAGAATCAAAACACTGACAGTACGATAAAACATGCGAAATATTAAAGAACAACTAAAGGAAAAACTTTCAGTCATGGATAATACTCATTAAATGCATATATCGAAATCGAATTGAGCAATGATTATGGTGGCTCCAGACGAATAACATAAAAAGAATACTTTGCAGGTTGTTTCGATTAATCACACATTAGTTGCGGTATGTAAAAAAGTGTTACTTTCCAGTTAAATATAAGGGAAAATTAATTAACTAGAGAGAGAGAGAGAGAGAGAGAGAGACAGAGACAGAGAGACAGAGATGTATTGCAACTTTGATACAAACATACACAGATAGAAAATAAGAAATGACGACTGATTCGATATAAACAAAGTTAATATTTATAGTTATATATTCATGGTAATATAGGCATCCATTATACTTGTATTTGCAAATAGAACGTCCAAACACAATAAGAATATGTGAAGAAGAATTATTTTTGTGACACTGATTTGATCAAGATGTATATTATACAGAATCGTAAAATTCTCCATTATTAAAACCTGAATATCCTGCTTTCAGTGTGTTCAGTTCATTAATAAAGTACCGTCCAGTAATAAGTTAATTAATCAACGTTTTGGTATATATATTTATGTGCGCTCTTCGACTTCCGTTCATGCAAAGCTTTTCAACCGACATTTTCACGGGGGAGGAAGTGTTACACGAAGGATAAAGTTCTGATGGTAACTTGTTAAGGAGTTCTTGTGATAACTGTCACGGAGGTCGTCGGCAAACATCTGTATATACTACAAAAACTCCCGTCAAAAATGGTTATTTTCATCGTTCAAAAATGAGTTTAAGGTGCTAAATTAAACTTTAATGATTAAGCTTGTATTACATCTTGTATTATGTGTCAAAGCCTAATTCACAGACCATTTTTCATCGCCTCTTGCTATAAATCTGGTAGTTTTGAGTAAAACTTCAAAATTATTTCCCAATTCACAAGTTTTGACCGGTTTATTTCTGGTCTTCATCTTAGCTATACATAATTACCTAATCATAATGCAAAATTGCAAACATAAAGCACAGGCTAACAGATTTGTACCCGATTTTTCAAATGCCCCGGAGTTCTTGTGATAACTCTGAAGATGTCACAGAGTTCTTATGATAACTTTTGTTATTGCCAGTGTGTTTCTTGCGCTAAATCACGGCACGTTTTGGCGTTTATTGTCATTCAATAAGATTGTAAATCATTATGAAATGCAGTACGATCATCCTTTGCACAAAAATGTGTCTGCAAAGGATGTATAGGTGGTAGGCTATCATCTACAGTAAAAATTGATCCAGCGGCCACTGATATTCAGCAGTATAATGGCTTAAACCACAAAACAAAAATGTCTCAAAACGTACACGTTGTTCTCAGTTTCACATGTTTTAAGCAATCACCATCTTAAGCAGACAATATATAGGCATGCTTCCCTTATCTAAGGGCTAAGTAATTTGTATCATTTTATACAATAATAAATGAATATATAACCAGGATAATTTTCACACCTATGTATTTAAAAAGTACGATACATGATTAAAACTCAACTGCGGTTGGCTCTCACTACCGATTTCTCGAACGAATTTGAACTGTCCCTCCAGGTTCACAATCCGGTCAACTCGTCACGTGGTCAACTCGTCCCGTGGTCATCTCGACACCTTTTTGGTCAACTCGTCCCCTACTTTTGGTCAACTCGTCCTCAAAGAGTCAACTCGTCAATAATATGGTCAAATCGTCCCCTACTTTTGATCAACTCGTCGCAATCCGGTCAACTCGTCCCGTGGTCAACTCGTCCCGTGGTCATCTCGACACCTTTTTGATCTACTCGTCCCCTACTTTTGGTCAACTCGTCCTCAAAGAGTCAACTTGATCGTCCCTAATACGGTGTTATGTATGCAACATATTACATGTATATAGTTTATTTCTGACAAGTTGGTATTTCCAATATTATCACTGTTATATTTTTAGAACATAAATTACATGTGTACCTTAGTAAATGTAAACAAAAGATTTAACAAGAAGTTTCTTAACTGTTGTAGAAAATTCTAGATTATGATTCATGCATTATATTTAGATAGAAATTTCCAGATTATTCTTTACTGTTGAAGGTGCTAGATTATGATTACTGAAGAATATGAAGAACATAAAAGACTGATCTGGAATGATCTTAGCTAAAACATATAAGTGGACATTTTTCAGTTTCTTTACTTTTTAAGTCATCAATATACTTGGAGTATTATTCAACTTGGATATTAAGCTTGGATTTTAAAATAGATTAAATTATTCTTGTGGATTTAACTTGGATTTAACTGTGCTGTTCAAAAAGGGATCATTCCAGGATCAGACTAGACATTTGAGATTTACAATACTCATCAAACATCGACAGAAAAATATGCATGAAAATACCATATTTGAGTATTTCAAAGCGCATTTTATCACGTACATAAATGCCCTATTGGTTTCATATCAGTTCCCGGTCCCAAATCGCACTTTTTAACAAATAAAATAAAAATCTGTCTACCGAAGAGTGCAAACTTTGACAGAACAAATTTAGGTACCTGTCCAGCATTACCATGTTTTAATATTGCTCTTTTATTTTACATTTTAATGGAATAAAGGCCTGAGATGTAACACCTTTGCTCACATTTATTCAAAATTTCATAGCATGCAGTTTTTCGGACCTTTTTTTATTTTGAATATAATTCAGTACCAATAAGCGATGTTAAGCTGGGTTTTTCAAATAGATATAACTTCCCAAACTTTTCCGTGTCGTCTGCAGATATATTGTTTAAAAGTAGTGATTTACCTAGAATAGGATTTCAGTTATTTTGCATAGAATTCCCCAGTTGTTGCTTGTAAGTGTCACAAGTTCTCTAATGTAACTTAAAACAACAGACAAAACTTTGAAACATATTAATCGCTGTATTATAACTGCTGTTTAACATAGAAAACAAATGTTTTTCTGACTGATGCAGTAACATAGATGCTTAACTGAGAAACAATAGTCTGTATGCCTGGATGAAAATGATAAAGGGCTAGAATACTGCTAGGAGCCGAAAACCATTACATAAATCCTTTTTCCAGTCAACGAAATCTGCGTCAAACATCAAAAAATCTATGAAAAAGAAACGGGGTACGAAATAATATCTTTAGAACTAAAATTCACTCAAGACCAACATTATATATGCTATTGTTTTTGCGCAAAGGATGAGCGTACTACATTTCATATTGATTTACACAATCTTATTGAATGACAATAAACGCCAAAACGTGCCGTGATTAAGCGCAAAAAACATACTGGCAATAACAAAGGTTATCATAAGAACTCTGTGACATCTTCAGAGTTATCACAAGAACTCCGGGACATTTGAAAAATCGGGTACAAATCTGTTAGCCTGTGTTTTATGTTTGCAATTTTGCATTATAATTAGGTAATTATGTATGCCAAGGATGAAGACCAGAAATAAACCGGTCAATACTTGTGAATTGGCAAAAAATTTGGAAATTTTAATTTTACTGAAAACTTCCAGATTTATAGCAAGAGGCGATTAAAAATGGCATGTGGTTTATTTTTTGACACGTAATAAAAGATGTAAGACCAGCTTAATTATTAAAGTTTAATTTAGCACCTAAAACTCATTTTTGAACGATGAAAATAACCATTTTTAACGAGTGTTTTTGTAATATATACAGATGTTTTCCGACGACCTCCGTGACAGTTATCACAAGAACTCCTGAACAAATTATCATAAGAACTCCATCCTTCGTGTAACACTTCCTCCCCCGTTTCTTACGGCACTTAAATTGTATTTATGCAGAACATATCAATCTGCCTGTAAATCGCTGTTACACGTGCTTTATCGTATATATTCGTATACATATCAATTGAAATACTTATATAAAGTTAAAGTACTGATGTATGGTATATTTTGAATTTTGAAAGATTATTTTTTATACTTCAATTTTTCATCTCAATAATCATTTCCTTAAAGGGTAATTAGGTACAACATATTGAGTATTGACCAGGACTTTTACATCCACACAAAACAAGGCACACATATATCAATCATATTGTTCGAATTGTTCTCTTATTGAACGTATCTTAAATTACAGCAATGTATATTGTATTGTTTATTTTTTCGTAGCCTTACTAGGTGCTATTCCGACTGGATTTTGTTGGAGCGTCGTTTTGCCTTGTGGGTCTTTAAGATCATTTTTTGTTATATTTGTTTAATAATCAATTTCTCTGGTGAATAAAACCATATTAGTTTATCTTAAAGCATGCATACTGTACTATATATATAGCGTTGATCTATAATGTATAACTACTAGATGAGCACGCGGTACAATATAAGTCACCGTGCCAGAACGAGACATACCGAGATTCTAGTGAACTATATCTTAATTGTATGTCTTTATATACACGATGTAAACGTACCTATAGTGTAACAATATATAAAGAAAGTAGATCAGTATGCAGTGTTTCTATTCTATTTATATTCTATATAAAGTTCAGTACATGTATTATGAATATATACATGTTCAGTGAATTGAATGGACATTACATTAAGAGATGTTTTAAATTAGTATAGTGCACATGTTGACATGCGAAAATTGCATGAAAATGTCTAGTTATAGTGTTATTTAAATAATATTTAATTTTAAATTTATGCTTAAACATGTATTAATTTTTACAATTATGTGACTTGAATATATCTTGTATTAAATAGCATATTGTACAGGACTATACTGCAGATGTTGAATCATTCGACAATGATATCTCAGAATGAATCAGGAATCAATAAATGCACGTGAGAAGCTATCACACGCTCAATAGCAGACGCAGATTCCGTTTAGTGATGTTGAAAATGCAATACAAGAATTTTTAACAAACTGATGAAATTTGATACTGTTATTTAGTGATACTAAAATAAAATACGGGGACGTCCTGCATCACGTAAATTATATAAAGGTATTTTTAACAAAATGACAACGGAATTTAAAGTGAAATTACGGCTTGTGGACAAGAAAAGTGGAGAAGTTGTTAGTTATAAACAAGATGGTGAGAGATTTGGTCAGGCTGTCACTGTAAAGTTGAGTACAGATACGGAGTATGAGATTAGTGTAGCTACCCGACCTGCAATCATCATTGAGTATAAATATTACCATTTATATTTGATTTATTTATCAGCCTAATCAAACTATTAATAAAAATAACAAATTAAAGATTGTAGTATAATCAAGCAAAGAAAATAAACATTTTATGGTTTCACATACATTTGTGAAACGAATTTACAATAAATATGTAAATCTTTTTCGATAATACTTATTTTTTACAATTAAAAAAACATTTACATACTGTAACTTACAAATGACAAATTTATATAAAAGATGAAATCGAAAAACATACAGAGGAAATAACAATTAACCTGGCATTTACACATATTTAAATAGGTATTCAAAGTAGTTTCTTTTATAAGAGATTTGTTATTTCGTACTACGTGACTTGAATATGTTTTATATTTTATTCTAAAGGAGGCTTATGATAAACGGAGAATCTCAGACATTATCAGATAATATTGCTGTAGGTAATAGAGATGACAGAGATTCTAAAACGTATATTATACATTACTCAACTATTGGATATGACGTCAGCAAAGGCGGAAGCAGAAAAAATATTCCATTATCATTTGAAGTAAAATATATTGTCTATTTTATTTGTTTCTGTTCGTTTGTAAAATGTTTACTGTTCCTGTCTTCGCAAATAACACTCCTATCTAGTTTTTTTAAAATTTTAAACTAATCAGTGGAAGATATTAATCATATTATGCTAAAACAGCGAGAAACAGTGACTCAGTGACAAAATAAGACAGTGATAAAGACGATGGTTGAAAGTTATATAAACATATTTCTATGAATTGCCAGTGTAAATTATTGATAAAAAAGACTTTTTTTTAAGAAAAAGGATAGTCCGTAGACCATTCCACATCTTATTTAAATATCGTGATCTTTATTTTAAGAAATTGAACTTTAATTTCTGTTCATTCTAACGCTTCGAAATTTGTGAAGTTAGCAGTCTGGCCACCTAGCAGCCTAATGAAAAATGAAAACTAAGGATAGTACAAACATGAAAACCGTCGGAAATGAATCGGTAGCACACACTAAGACCATTCCGCATCTTATTGCAATATCTGTTCTGTATAAACACGATATATATTTAGTTTCAGGATGGTAAAACAATGAAAACAAGTCTTCAGTGCAAGTTTTATAGAACAGGAGAAAAGAGTCATTCGCATTGGGGTCAGACACTTTCAGCCATTGATATAGACTGTAAGGCAGAAGAGGGACGCTCTTATATCACTCTGACAAAAGAAAAATATCTGTGATATTAAACACATAATGTAACTATTCAAATATAAATAGATTCTCAATAAAGAAGTCGAAAAATTCATTATATTCTCATCTATATAAATTGCTTTCCGCGATTTTTATAAGCAGACGATACAAAGTACATAGTGCTTTATTATATACTGACTTATTTGTTATGGATTGGTTGTGAGTTTAGTCTTACCTACATGAGAGATCTTAAATATTCGGTACCCCTGTATATATTATTTTATGTACACCCAGACAAATGTTTTAAAATAGAGAAATACAGAATCCCTAAAGAAAGCCCAACACAACAAAATTGAAAATGTTGCAGGCTCGGTTTGATTGAGCCTTTTCATGGACGGTACTGAAAAGTGCAAGTTACCGTCCACGCCCCCTAGCACCGGCTTAAGCAGAATTCAACATTTACACGAAAATGGTGAAATTTTGAAATTTGAATTTAGAAACATCCGCAGATGTGTTCATACGGCGGTTATCATGGAACCTTCAATGTGACACAGGAGTGCCATTCCATGAAAAGCGGCGTATGGTCCCCAAGTAAAAGAATGCTTTTGCCCCTAAACGAGAAAACAATTGGCGGAACTAAATAAAATGGAATTTTGAAAGGGGATCGGAGGTTATGAAGCCTGCATATCACAGATAACACGTCAAATGACAAATTTAAAAAGCAGGCAGCATATCCTAAGGCTGATTATACAGTATTTCCTTGATGATCCTGCTTATCATATTTCAAGTAGGAATACTGGAACCACCCAAAGCGAAAATGAAGAAACTAAAAGTACCACACTACATGTATACACAACAATAATGTCGTGTTGAACGATGTTCAAGGATCGAAAATATAACATCATTGATTAAATGTACGGGGAGACATTTTACAGCCGCCACATGGCACAAATAACACGGATGTGATAATAAAATAGAGAAATAAAGAATCCCTAAAGAAAGCCCAACACAACAAAATTGAAAATGTTGCAGGATCGGTTTGATTGAGCCTGTTCATGGACGGTACTGAAAAATGCAAGTTACCGTCCACACCCAGTAGCACCGGCTTAAGCAGAATTCAACATTTACATGAAAATGGTGAAATTTTGAATTTAGAAACATCCGCAGATGTGTTCATACGGCGGTTATCACGGAACCTTCAATGTGACACAGGAGTGCCATTCCATGAAAAGCGGCGTATGGTTCCCAAGTAAAAGAATGCTTAAACCGCATACCTCTGCAACCTATATGAAGAAACAAAATTTATAATCAGAGATTCGAACCAATTAAGAGGAATAAGTGATTTAATAATGACCTTTAATTCCCAATCATTTTTGATGCGCGGAATGGTCAACTATGATACTTACTTTCAACAAGGAGGTGAAATATAAAATGTCTGCAAGTTTTAACATACCATTTTAATGATATTTGCTTTGAAACTTATACTACGTGCACTGGAATCGAATCGTTATTGATTCAAAATCGTTATTGAGTTATAAAATCAGGCGGAAAATTATTATACAAATTCTGTGCATGTTAATTAATTGAAGAAAGGTGCATATATTTCTATGATTTGCTGACAGTAGCACACATTAAGATTTCTGTGACGTGCTAAAACAGTTTGTAGTCTTATATCAATTTACGTATGAAACCTAACTTCTTGTTTTGATTCAAAGCAATTAATATTTGGACTATAGGACTAAGTTTGCATTTTGTGATATGTGTCCTCAGAGTTTTAATTACATTTATTAACATGGCGACGTATACTATTTTAATTCAGTCATAGTTTTTAAGCAGGAAGTGAAATAGGTAATAAACAATGTCTCTGCTTTTGACAATTATTATACAACTATGACACAAAAGATTATTTACCTAAGGCTCGTAAACCATTAGCCAGGGTTCTGATTGATTTTGTATGTGCTTCTGGCCGGCAAAGTTTGTTATGAGTAAGCAAAAGATTTCAACGCTCGTATACCATATAACAACAGTCAGTCATATCAGCACGATATCATTTCTGTGTCGCCTCTACGGAGTAGTGGCGACATATAGGGATCACTTCTCCGTCGTCTGTCTGTCTGTCCGTCTGTCTGTCTGTCCGTCCGTCCGTCACAAAACTTGTCCGAACTACTGCTCATAAACTACTGGTGCAATTTCATCCAAACTTTACAGGAATGATCAGTACCAAGTGTAGTTGTGCATATTGTCAGCATTTTCCGGTTCAGTGATTTTTGTCAGAGTTATGGCCCTTTAATAATTTTTAATTTTAAAGTTTGTCCGGACTACTTCTCTTATACCACTAATGTAATTTCAATGAAACTTTACAGGATTGATCTATAGCTCAAGTCCTTGCGCATATTGCACGGGTTTTCCGGTTGAATGATTTTTGGCCGAGTAATGGCCCTTTGACAAAACGGTGTTTTTTTCTGTGTGTTGCCAGATACACAAAAGCTTGTCCGGACTACTCCTCATAAACTACTGGTGCACTTTCATTGAAACTTTACAGGAATGATCAGTACCAAGTTTAGTTGTGCATATTGTCAGCATTTTCCGGTTCAATGATTTTTGTCAGAGTTATGACCCTTTAATAATTTTTATTTTTAAAGTTTGTCCGGACTACTTCTCTTATACCACTAATGCAATTTCAATGAAACTTTACAGGATTGATCTGTAGCTCGAGTTCTTGCGTATATTTCACGGGTTTTCCGGTTGAATGATTTTTGGCCGAGTTATGGCCCTTTGATAAAAAGGTCTTTTTTTCTGTGTGTTGCCAGATACGCAAAAGCTTGTCCGGACTACCCCTCATAAACTACTGGTGCAATTTTATCCAAACTTTACAGGAATGATCAGTACCAAGTCTAGTTGTGCACTGTCCGTCTGTCTGTCTGTCACAAAATTTGTCCCAACATGAAATTGGCCATCATGAGGCGACACATGTGATTACTGATCGCTCTTGTCTTTTACATGGTGACTTAGGAGACAATATAGCCAAGTTATTTAGTCAATACAGTTATCATATGACTTCTCGCAGAGAAAGAAATAAATACTCAATTTTGAAAACACGAGTTGGTTCAAATATATTGGCAGTTTACTGAAAAAGGAATTTTATTAAACAAACATAAATTTGAAAAAAAAAAACACACACTTTGGTATAATTTGGTATCCATCAGCTTAATAATAGCTGCTTTCTTAAAGTCAACGTATATTTTTTTCATCTTTCAGTGCTTTACTAGTATATGTGACTTTAAAGTATAAATGAACAAATAAATGCTGAAAGTCATTAAAATTTAATTTACAGAAACTTAAATTATGACAAATTTTATTTCTAATGATGGTAACAATTATATTGTGTGGACATACAGTTTTGTAAATCTATAGTAAAAGACAAGCCGCATTTAACTGAAATTCATATTTCAGTGTTGGAATGCTGATAAATGAAAGTGTAATATTTCACCTTTTAACAGATAAGAGGATAAGAGGGGAAATTATTTTGATGACAAGCATGCAGTCAACCATATATACTTCAAAGAATGAGTAACCGACTGATCATTTTTAAAAGTGTTTATTAAATGAACAACAGAATAAGAATATTTACAAAGGTTACTCTCTAAATTGTTAAGATAAGTGCATGTACTTATTTCAATTGTACAATCAAAATATTCAAATCATTTTATTCACTGTTTGTAATATTTTTAACCATGAACTATGTTACTAACGTGATTGTAGATTTTAAATTTGTATGAACATATGATATGGCAATAATCAATATAAATACTATAGAAAGTAAAATTATTCTCTTTTTTAATAATGTGGGCAATTACAATATTTTGTCAGTTAATGAGGAATACAATTAAACATAATTAACACTCACATGAATTCAGAGAATCATAAAAACGTCCTCGTATACATTTTTCTTATCAAGTCACGTGATGCTAAATTGGATTGACTAAAGAAAGGACCATTGTCGATCAACGGCATGAATATATCTAATATTAAAGAATTACTTTTTTATTGACATATAGTTGTCATAGAATTTTCTACGACTCTATGGCAAAAATTAATACCTTTAAGAAATTAAAATATCCGTTGAATACCTAAAGATGACCCCATCACATTTAATTTAAATACTACTTCATGTTTCTGCTGCAAACCATTTACAGGTAATTTGTTTTGGCAGACCGATATCATAGTTACTTAATGTTCTCTAAAACTGACAGGAATGATGTATACATGAAGTAACCATGCTTGAGCATTGAATTTAAAGCGTATTTTATCCTGTAAGTCAATTAATGATCTGCATCAAGCCTTTTTTCTACAAAATCTGAGTATAAATTAAAACAAGAGGGTCATGATGGCCCTGAAATCGCTCATCTGTATATAGGTCCCAAGGGCGTGCCAATTTTAAATCAGGGTTTTTTATTTGAACGAACTTGGTAGACACCAATTAGAAGATAAATATCTAAGCTCTTTGGTGTTTTTAAAAAAATGATTTTTTAAGTTTTCACTATTCACATATAGGAAAAACAATGATCCCCAATTTTAACCCAAGGGCCCTTATTTGAACAAACTTGGTAGACACACATAAGAAGATGTTTAACGCTAAATATCTTAGCTCTAGCTCTAAGGGTTTTTCAAAAGAAGGTTTTTTATATTTTTTTCTAAATACATAAAGGGGAAAACAATGACCCCCTGGGGCGTGGCCAATTTTAACCCCAGGGCTTTTATTTGAACAAAACTTGGTAGACACCTACTAGAAGATGCTTTATGCTTAATATCTAAGCCCTAACTATTTGGGTTTTTTAAAAGAATATTTTTTAAATCTTTACTACATACAAATAAGGAAGATCAATGACCCCCGGGCGAGGTCAATTTTGACCCCAGGGCTTTTATTTGAACAAAGTTGGTAGACACACACTGGACAATGTGTCACGCCAAATATTTAAGCTCTAGCTCTTTCGGTTTGTAAAAGGAAGATATTTAAAGTTTTTTCGGTTGCCATGGCAACCAGAGTTCTGCATGGAATAAAATTGAACATTTTTTAAAGTTGACTACCAAAGAAACATTCCTGTGAAGTTTAGATGGAATTGACTAAGTGGTTTATTAGGAGATGTCGTTTAAATTAAAAAGTTTACGGACGGACGGACACCCGGCGAACAGCGATCATAAAAGCTCACCATATCACTTTGTGACAGGTGAGCTAAAAACGCACACAAACGGAGATAAGAAAAAATATCTCTCGAAAACTGAATACACCTTAAACCAACATATAACCTAATTTCTGTGCAAAAGATAAGCTTACTACGCTTCATAATGATTAACACACTTATTGACTAATTAAAGCCGCCAAAACGTGCCGTAACTTGGCCCTAGACACTGGCAGTAACAAAAGTTATCGTAAAAAGTCCATGAAAAATTGACTATAAAGTTTTTCCTGACACGTAATACAATTTGTAGGGAAAGCCTAATCATCAACGTTTAAATTAGCATCTCAAACTCCCCATTTAGAGGTAAAAATCACTATTTTTCAAGTGTGTTTCTCCAGTTTACAGTTCAGTTTACCGACAAAACCAGGAACCCCATGACAGTTAACATAAGAACTCCTGACAAGTTATAATAAGAACTCCATCTTTCAGTTCCTCCCACGTGTAAGTACCATATGTGATAACAAACCACAAATGTAAGATACATGATCTTATACGACATACATATTTATATAGAATTATATAAATAAATTATAACTAGGCAGTCTTAAAACTTTCACTGATATTTTTATCAAGCTTTAGATGTATACATTTTGTAAATATTCAGACGCAGGACATTTCAATGGTTAACTGAGGAAGACGCATCACCTTCTTTGGTTGTAGCTCTTAGGGAAGTTTTGATTGCGGCTCTAAATAGATTTCCTTTGAGCGCTGAGAGCCATCGCTGGGCGGGGGCAGCGCTCAGCTTTTTACCTTTGCTAAAAGCAAAGAAATAAACGGTTTAAACAAATATTTCACAAGGGCTACATTGGTGCAAAATACGCCCGTCGCTTTTGATAGATATATGGGCATTATAGAAATGTGTATAGGAGATATGCTCAGGGCAATATCCGGACAATACTAGTATCGAAATATTTTATCATCTCTAGTGACCTTGCAAATATTAACCAAATTACATGCGTCACACTTGTTGTCATGCTAGTTATCATATATGCTACAATCCATCAATATATGATGACTAAATGGTCTTTGTACACATCTTCTGTTGTTATCTTAACTTTGACCTCTCTATGTGACCTTGACTTTAGCAGGAATTTGGATTATGCGCGCAATACTTAGCCTAACAATAGTGAAAGTTTGTGCCAAGTTACATTTAAATCCCCCGATTAATGTAGAAGTTTTGCTCCGAAAAAATATTTTTTCAATGACCTCAACTTTTAATCTAGAGACCTGGTTCATGCACGTGACACTGCTTCTCATAGTGATGAACATTATTAATGAAGCTTCATTAGAATCCAAAGTGTCACAGCCGAGGTAATGATAATAACTTTTTTTAACTTTAACCTCTATGTATGTCCTTTACCTTGGCTAAAAGGACTTGAATTTTACACGCGACACTCTGCCTCACAATGGTGTACATTTGCGCCAAGTTATATTGAAATCCTCCGATGCATGTAAAAGTTTTCCACGCGTTTTTAAATAAACTCCATGAAGTTTCATTAGAATCCCTCTATGCGTGTAAGAGATGTGCCCTGGACAAATTGGTATATTTCTTCCTTTTTTGTAATCTTGACATCGTATATATTGACAACAGTCGCAGCCGTAGTAATGATTATGACTTTTTAAGTCGCCATTCCAGCTTTTATCAGTAGAATGAACATTTACTAGATTGGTGTATGTCGCCTACTTGTTTTCACCAGAGAATGACCTGTGCATGTGCACAGAGGGTACCGCTCTAGTATATATCGCAAAGGGGGTACCGACAATTGACATAAAGAACTAATAAAATCCACATTATGTACAGATAACTAATATTAATTGTTAATCGTCAACACACAACGCACTGAATATTCTTGAAGAATCTAAAATGGCCGCAACTGGCCCTCCAAATAGTTCAGTCGTAGATGAATAAGCCTCGCTTCATCCATAGCCATCACGTCACATACGTTATTCAACCGAGCAGTGAAAATGTGATCGCTAGGCTTTAAACATAAAACGAAATTAAATAAAAGCGAGGAATTTGCCTTCAACTGTTCCTCCCATTTTCCTCCAATTGTTCCTCCAAATATTTGAAATATTTCAGCTCTTTAGTTTTAAGATGATTCACCGACATGCCTATCTCATCAGCGATATTTTCAATAGTGTTGTCATCAAGGGAAAACGCAATTTTGCATTTCTCATGCATTTTTCGTGTTTCATAATTCAAATGGCCACCACTACCATAGAACGAAAGTAAACATTTTTGCAACAAAAAATGCCCTTTTTTTCAGTTTTCTTTTCTTCTCTAAAATGCTTTTTAAATGATATTCTAATACCCTTCGTAAGGCACATCTTTTCTTACTCAATATTCTGTTAAGTTTAAGCAACAGATCTGGGGAAAAAATTTGGAAGAGTCTCTTGAGCTGACTAAATAGATCCCACTTCTCTTTTGATTAAATTTCGATTTTTTAAGGTTGGTAACAATTTCCATTTTTATTGTCCGTAAGCAATTAGCCTCGTTGTATGTACTCGGATGATCACTTTTCTCATTGTTTAGATCTGCGTCAATTTTTGTCCGAAGAAAGAAAATGTAGCTCCCAAGTTTAAGGATCTCATTGGCTAGCCAATCGTCATTTTCTGAAAATCTTGAGGCAGACACTATCATAAAGGCATCAAACTTCTTTAACCTTTTACCCCATGAGCATATTGCGAAAAATGACCATTTTCACTGAAAAGCCTCCTGTAACAAGTTCAAACTGCTATGAAAGTATGAAAAATGCTTCAATACTAATGAAACTTGGCACACATGTTGACTACACCCATAGCCTCTGTAACAGCATGCTCAATGGTATATTACCTGTTACCATGGCAACGGGGGGACGTCTCAAAATTGCCAAAAATCACTATTTTGCATTGTTTTTTTTCATCAAAACTGATTTCAAAGTGCTGCAACTTCTCAATGAATTGAGATAGAGTAAAAGGCTTTTCAGCGTCCGTTACTAGCTACCCTAAGATCGACCTGAGGCCATTTTAAGCCTGTCACATGTCCAAAATTTTCTTGGAGATGAGGGGAACTCCGCTCCCCTTCAAACCCCCAAAACAGAAGGGGGCACATCCCCCTTCTGAAACCCCCTGATGTAATATTTGGATGGGGGACGGCGCCGAAAAAGTTGTCACTTTTTTGAACAACATTTCTCAAACGAAAAACAGTGTTTAGGGCCTAATCAGGGCATTTTTTCACTGTTTGAGGCCTCAAAAAGGGGGGGGGGCAAAAAGCCGTCGAAACACGCTTATATAAGGGAACTGCCATAAACCTCTTTCTTAAAATTTTGTGTCCCTACCCCAGGTAAATCCCAAAGACTTATATTTTACATAAAGTTATTAAATACAAATATAACAACTTATTTGTTTACTTGATTTTCACGAATCAAAATAAAAATAATTAACGCAACATGAAATTAACTGCTTATAATAACAGCTCCTTCCATAGGCCAAAATAAAAAGCATTCCATAAGAGATGACGTACTCCGCTCACCGGCGACGCCAATAAACAGATTCTTTGGAATTTTCTCTTTTCCAGCTTGAGTTAAGCGTTAAATTGCTTATAAACCTCGCCAAAATCCAAATAAGGATAAGAAATTGTCCAATATATTACAACCATTTTTTTTCAGAAGAATCAAATCAGTGAAAAGTAAACATTTATTTATTTTTTTACATCTAAATTATAGGCAAAATAAAGGATTTGTTTGCAACTTGGCGTGCGCAGCACAATGGAAGGGAGTGAGTTAGCTGTATGAAATGTCTTTTTATATTTTACCTTGTAACTAAAAATCAGTATATCATTTTTAAGTTAGTAATATTCATTAATTTTATATTAATTTCAAATTATTTAGAATAGTTTTGACACTGTGAATCAGATCTTTGCAGTGAATTATTGCCAACATCTATTGTCACAAACCAAATTCAACTTTTGTTTATTTGACCTTAAAAAAGAATACAACTTTGTACAAAATATATCACTACAGAAAACTGTTTCTACTGTATTATTTTATTGTATATATATTATATTAAGAGGATATTTTTTCGTTTGAGTGAAAAATGTAATATATTTTCTCGAAACATGATAAAATGCCACATATTTTCACGAGCCGGGTGAAACTATATACCATATTTCACGAAAAACGAAAAAATAACCTTTTATTTAATTTCATTATAGAAAAGATTGTTACGAATCCTATTGCTTGCTACGCAACTGCAATTGTACAGCGCGCAGTAATATATATATATATATATATATATATATATATTATATATATATATATATTATATATATATATATATATATAATATATATACAAAAAAACACAGTCCATGAGTTAACTTATTTAATTATTATTTTAATTTTCTCTTATGATCATTAGGGCAAATGTGACGTCGTCGCATAGTAACGACGACGTTTTTGTGTGAGCATGTGTACGCATAATCTAAAAATAGTAACGTCATAATATGGTATTAAGTTTTGGATTAAAAACATCAATAAAATAGCGTTCTTTGAAATGTTTTTACTGTGAAATTGATAAAATGGGAAAATACAAAATTTCGGGTCTTTTTTAGAGCATTTATCTAAATGTTCACTTAAAGGTAATTGTATTGTTGATAGGTCTCTGATCTGCTGAGCATGAACAGTTTTTTAAACAAAATGGCGAAAGAAGTCCTTAAAATAAACATGAGTTTTGACTCCGCCCACTTTCATATTATTTCATATTTATTTTTTACAAATATGAAACATATTTGACTGATATAGCACCATATTTCATGGGTAAAATTAAATAAATATATATATTCTTTATTATACGTAGGACATCTATACATATTTAAACATAGACAAATATACAACGAGAATAATATGTATAACCATATAAGACACATTATTGTCAAAACTAACAATCTACATGAACCAAATCAATCTGCATACAGGAAATTTCATTCCACAGAAACTGCACTTATCAAAGTGCAAAATGACATTCTCCAATCTCTTGACAAAGGCGAAGTTACAATATTAGTAATGCTCGATTTATCTGCTGCCTTTGACACGATTGACCACAACACTCTTTCTTAATCGACTCGAATGTGACTTTGGTTTTACTGGAAAAGTGCTCGCTTGGTGTAGATCTTATCTCAGTGGTCGCTATCAGACTGTTTGTATTGATGGAGAACTATCTGACCCTGTGCATATGACATACAGTGTCCCTCAGGGCTCTGTATTAGGACCAAAATTTTACATACTTTTCACAAAACCTGTCGGCGAAATTTGTCGAAAACATGGTCTGCAATGTCACTTCTATGCTGATGTTTCTCAAATATACATTTCTTTCAAACCGTTGGACAACACAAAAACTGAACTTGTACTTGATTCTGTCTCAAACTGCTTAAAAGAAATAACATTCTGGATGAACAGCAACATTCTCAAACTGAATTCAGACAAAACAGAACTTATAGTCTTTTCGTCGGGTAGCAATACAGACTCAGTGAAAAATATAACTGTCAATGTGGACCAAGCTGAAATCAAACAGTCATCAAGTGTAAGGAATTTGGGTGCATTCCTTGATTCAAGGGTTAATATGGAACATCATGTTAGCTCCGTGTGCAGATCTTCGTATGCCCAAATAAGTAAGATAGGACGTATTCGAAAATATATCAACGAAGAAGCTACAAAAACACTCGTTAACTCTCTCGTGACATCAAGACTGGATCATTGCAATGCTCTTCTATATGGTATACCTCAACAAACCATGAAAAAACTTCAACTTGTTCAAAATACTTCAGCCCGTGTGATTAAACGTACATCTAGGAAAGATCATATTACACCAGTGATGAAAGATCTTCATTGGCTGCCAATCGAATATAGAGTGAATTACAAGATCTTATTACATACTTTCAAGTCACTGAAACAACAATCTCCATCATATATGCAGGAAATGATTCAAGTTTATTCCACTTCCCGAAATCTGCGCTCTTCAAATGCACCTGTACGATTAGTGCAACCAAAAACTAAACTGAAATTTGGTGAAAGGAGTTTTTCGGCATCAGCTCCTAAGCTATGGAATTCACTACCAAGTCATCTAAAAAACTGTAACACAGTAGAAAGTTTCAAAAAACATCTTAAAACACACTACTTCAATTTAGCTTATGGAAAATAATCAGTGACTGTTATGAATGAATTTTATAAACAGTGAATACGAAGTATCTGTTATTTGAATATTAGTTTTATTAAAAAGTTTTTTTTTTAAACAAACAATTTTTAAATCAATTTAGTATTTCTATTGTTTTATAACGATGATTTAGCAAGATCTTATCTATTATTATAAATCCATTGCTAGCATTTTTAAGCACAGAATATTTTCTTTTTTTTAAATAAATAAATAAAAAAAAAAAAAAAAAAAAAAAAAAAAAATAACATTGATTTATCATAATAATTACATGTGTTATATAATATATGGCTCGTGAATGCAGAGGGGTCAGATTTCAAGAATATTTAGTGTTAAGGTGTGGGGCGTGGCCCTTTCCTCCTGTGGTGATAGTAGTGATGTCATCCTGGGGGTCTGCATGCGCTGTGGGGAGGTATCTGACTCCCTCGGTACTGGACCTTGGTGTAGCAGTACTCATGCTATCCAGGTTCGTTAGGTTCAATATTCTTTTAGTCTGATGTCGCTGTATTCATTCTTTTATCAATCGTTCATATATTTTCTGTTGTAAAGTATGACAACAAAACAATGAAAATCATCAATATGCATTGAAAGTAGCTTTTAATATTTATTTATGAGTTTATGTTAAAAGGCACATTATTTCTTACACATTTAAATATTGAAGACAATTTTAATGTATGACAATAATATTGTAAAGTGAGTTTTAAGGATCTTTAAGTTATATTGTATTAATATGTAAAAATAATTCCATAATTTATACTTTTAATTAGTTAATGCAAAATATTTTTAATGTTCATAATCCTGTTCATTTATATTGTTTTAGACATATATGATTGATGTAAAGCGCCTTTGAACATTTTAATGAAAAGGGCGCTATATAAATGTGGTATTTATTATTATTATTATTATTATGTCTAAATTATTTTATTTTCGCCGACTTTAGATAACAAATTGGCGAGTCTGTTTATACCAACATGCTTTATGTGCGTGAGACATTTAACTTCGTAATGAAATAACTTAAATATTTCGAATGGAAATTGAAAGACTACAACATTGACATAATACGCATTAAAACTATTTTAAGGAAGCTAAATGATCGTGCGATACTACATTTTAGCTGTGAATACGATAACTTTTCGTCACACTAAACATTTAAGCTGTTGTGTTTGTATTAAAGTCATACAAACCATTTTAAAGCATATTTTCCTTGATTATATCTCACGTTAAGTTATGGAGTAACAAAAGAAAAATAACAAAGAAAAAACTTAACTTGTTACAAAAGGAAATAAAACCCATCTGTTTTACGAGAGAGACACCTGGCTATGTTTTGTTTTTCTAAAATCAAATAACTTTTAAACTTTTTAAAACAGTGTACACGTTAGACTTTGTGCTATTTCTCTTACAATCAATATATGTACTTCATGTTATTTTCATAATTTTAGAAAAAGGCAATAGTAGTACAATAAGCTTAAATATCCCCTATATCCTTAGTTATAGCACATAGCTATATTTGATATATAAGTCTCTGGCGATCCCACGACCAAAACCGGCACTCGGCGTACACTCATAATAAGCCAATGTACGCCCCTGGAAGGGGATGTTGTTTCAAGACTTCCATACAGATCGTTGAGGTTTGTTTCCTTTAACGACACAATAGGCGGACAATATTTAAATTCCAACATTTCCAAATGAATTGTAACTGTTAATCAAATTATTCTATATTAATCAACGGCGGCCTGACACTTTGTCAAAACACAATGCTGTGTAGTACAAGAGTCTTAGCAACATATTCAAACCGACTTTGGTAAGAAAGTGCAGCATAGCCCTGGTGATGTGTACTAAGATATACATGTATATGACTGGAATGTGTTGTCTGGTAAAACGTGCCATAATTTATATATTCAATTTTCATCTTTAAAAACAGAGATTGGAAAGCAAAATTAAACTTTGATGATTAAGTTTGTCTTACATATTGTACTAGGTTTCAGTGTTTCTTATTTAGCATTCATTTTATCATTTGAAAAGTATTAAATTGTTTCACTTTACGATCCCAGCTCCCGACATCGATCGTTATTCTATTCTATTCCTTCATCAGCGTACGTGCATGTTCGTACTTATTTTATTTCTGCCGAAAATAGCATTCGTTCACCTACTACACCCCGTACACTTGTATACACCCCGTAGATAACCATGTTAGCCTCTGTACAAAAGGCAAGACTGTTTTTTGCAAATTTTGCTAAAAGCAGCTCGAGTTGATGGGTAACCTCTCAAATACAAGTAGAAGGAAGTCTATATTATGAATTAAAGCAGATATGCGTTTTGGGCTTGATATCAACATCGTTCGCAAATGTCAACAAATACGCTACAATTTATTGCAAATTTAACAAAAAGCATACAATTTGCAGAAAAAAGCAAATACTGCTCTAAAGTCAGACTTGTTCAGCTTCACAAAATTGTTTAACTTGGAAAAATAGATTAAGTTATGATGAAAAATTACCTCGGGTGAACTCGACGTACTGTTTACTTTCGTTTACGATGTTTTGAGGGGCTATTTCCGGTGAACACTGCACAACATGTTTACAGTGTTTATTCTCTAAAATCGTTATATATGGATATCGAAAAAAATGCGAAAATACATATATATCTCTGGTACAACTGATTATAAGATAGAGTTTATAACTATACCTGCAGGAATAAAAAATATCTTTATAAATTACTTTAAAAGAGAGCTAAAAATTAAACACTTCAGTGATAATACATAATCAACACTAATAAATGTTTACACATTTAAAGTGAGTAAATTTATTGAGAATAAATGTTAATTTAAGTTGTAAATAGCTGAAAATGGGAAAAATACACATAAAATTGTTTATGTTAATACCCGTGACATTCTCCCATGCTATACAAAATAAATATCACCATCTTGATTAGTATTTCCTACCACAGCAGTGATAGGTGTTACCCAATCTCCGTATCTTATCGGTGCTCTCCGGACTCTTTGAGGTCTTTGAATGTCAACTGTGGACTGGTGCTGAGTCTGATTACTGGTATTGGCAATTGGAGGCTCAGACCTAAGACCTAAAGAAAAATTATTATTATCATTAATACCTGAAACATGAGATTCAGAATTAACATGAGAATTAGACCTAGAGAAATGTAAATTTTCTGAACTAGGTGTTACCCATCTGAAAAGAAAACCTATTAGTATTAAAAACACTAGGAGTACCGTCACAAATAACATTAGGGATGCTAGATGGCTGCCCAGGTCTGGCCAACGTGACACGGGGCTTTGGTACCGGTCTCCTCCGAGCTGGGATAATATACTTCTCGGTGGTTTCAGATTCATGGCTTGAATCTGACTCTGTTGAGCTGTCCGGATCATCACACTTATCCGATGTTGTGGATACTTTTCTGGTTGTTTGCCTGATCTTTGGTGAGTCAATCTTGGTATCTTCATAAGGGATACTGTGAAGAGGAAGTAAAAGATTCCTGTGAAGGGTCTTGGTTGGTCCAGTGCCATTCTCCCTCTTTACTCTATAGACTGGAACTGTCTGGTCTGGGATTGCTGTCACCAAGTATGGGTCCCTTTGCCACTTGTCATCCAGCTTTCCAGTAGGGGTCACATTTCTTGACTAGGACTCTGTCACCTACCTTGAAGAGTTGAATGGCGCACCTTACTGTCATAGATCTTCTTGTGGCGACCAGACTGCTTGGTTGAATTCTCTCTGGCAACTTGGTAAGCAAAATCCAAGCGCTTTCTGAGTTTGGCAGCATAGTTTTGTCTCCTGCTACTGGCTTGTGGGGGTGATGTGATTGACTCCCAAAAAAAGCGTCAGAAGCAAGTCTAGGATGCCAACCAAAAAGGAGGTAATGGGGAGAAAATCCAGTGGACTCATGTCTGGTAGCATTGTAGGCGTGAACTAGTGGTTTAACGTAGTCCTTCCAATTGGCTTTCCCGGCAGAGTCTAAGGTACCAAGCATGTTGAGGAGCGTGGAGTTGAATCGCTCTGTAACCGCATTGCCCATTGGGTGGTATGGAGTGGTCCAGGTCTTCTTGACTCCAGCAATACTACACAGCTCTTTGATGACCTTGCTCTCAAAATTCCTTCCCAGGTCACTATGAAGTCTTGCTGGAAAGGAGTAATGGGAAAAGAAGTTCTCGAAGTGGACTCGTGCAGTTGTCTGTGCCGTCTGGTTGCGGGTCGGAATGGCCTGTGCGTAGCGAGTAAAGTGATCTGTGATGACCAGAATGTTCTCGTACCCACCTTTAGACTTCTCCAAAGACAAATAGTATATACAAACCAACTCCATAGGATGTGTACTCTGAAAGGGTACCAAGTGGGCTTGGGCTTTAGCTGGTGACTTCCTTCTCAAGGCAGTTGGGACAAGTTTGAACCTTCCTGATGACACCCTTCTCTAGGCCCAACCAGAAAAAATCTCTGTTTCACCCAACCAAAGGGGTTCTGTCTCTACCTTGGTGACCAACATCATCATGGAGTCCCTTCATGGCCCACTCTCTAAAATTCTCAGGCAAAACCAGCTGAAAAAGTTGCTGTCCATCAATCTCGCATGTTCTGTAGAGTACGCCGTCTCTGATGGTAAAGGATGGTCTGTGTCTGAAACAGCTTCTGTACTGCTTTAGGCTCATGGCTGAGTTGGTGATGGTTTTGTTGAGATGTATTCTGTTGTCCACCAATTCTTCATACAACCTTGGAAATAATAGGTCTTTGGCCTGTTCTTTCCTTTTCTAAGTTTGATCTTAGAAATTACACCGAATGATGAAAAAAACCTTGTTCAAAAGGCTACGGACCTCTAAAACACTTACCATTTACCCGACAGAGAACATATTTTGACTCACCTGGGGATGTCATCTGTTCTGGCTCTGCGCCTTCCGTACACCATGACCTTTTGATGACATCAGTAAACATGATTTTCATTTCATCTTTCTTGTAGGTGTGGCCCCTCCTGCTCAAAACCATCAGCATCACTGTTTCTGTGGTACCTGGCCCTTGGGTAAAACAGCTTTTGAAGTTGTAATTACCAAAAGAGCAGCTTAACCATTTTCTGTGACCCCAGTAGCCATCTAAACTTGGCAGAAGGGAAGAGACGTATGTAAGTGGGTTGTTGTTCAGTTCGGACAATAAAGCGTGTTTCCATACAGGTAGTCATAAACTTCCTCTGATCCCACTTCAGGCACAAAAACCCCAACTTGTGTTTGCTGGGTAGTTACTTTCTCCACTGGCACCCGTTTAGACCCCTCCTGTTGGCATAGCTTAATTCACACGTTCTAGGTCAAGTCTTAAATCCTGGTATAAACAAACTACCGAGAAAATCTTCTGTCGAAGCATCTACAGAAACAATAAATAGCGTTTAAAAGAAAAATCCAGCATAACCAATACAGGGTGAAATGAGTAAAAGATGGAATCAATATATCCAAAAGGCCTTTTGTTGCCCCTCATCACCCCCAAACCCAGGCGGAGTTTTTACTCTTCTTTAGGACTTCTTTAGCTGCCCTTGTTGGTTGGGGAATGACCTATCTAAAAGTTTCATTAAGGAGGCTTAGCAATTTTAGCCATAATCTTTACAAAAAACGCCTGTAATACCCTGTAAAACCAAGAAATGGTACGTAAAGTTTTAACATTATGTGGTACTGGCCAAGTAGTCAAGGGAGCAATTTTTCTCAGGATCTGTATGGATACCTTCTGAGGAAACAACATAACCTAAAATAAGAAACACTTGAACTGAAAAAATTCATACTGTTTGAAGGTTTTAATTTAAGATCATGCTCTTGAATACGCTCAAAACAGCTTCTATTCTGTTGATATGTTCATCGAAAGTCTGCGAAAAAATCAAAACATCATCTAGTAAAAAATAAGACACTCTTTTAAATTTAAATCAGCCCCATACAGGTTTCCATTAACCTTTTGAAATGTGCTTGGAGCGTTGGTGAGACCAAAAGCCATTCTCTCACATTCGTAAAAAACCAAGTCTTCCAACACTAAAAGCTGTCCTTCTCCTTGTCTTCCTCAGCTATCTCGACTTGCCAATATCCACTACGTAAATCTTAGTTTGGAAAAATATTTGGCATTAACAAGAGAATCTAACATATCATCTAACACGAGGCAAAGTATAAGCATCTTTGATGGCTCTTTCTGTTCAGTTCACGCAAATCTATACAAATCTTAAACTGTTATCTTTCTTCTGACCAAAACAACATTGCTACAATAAGGAGATTTGACTTTTCTCTAATTGCACCCACAATCTAACATTTCCCGCCAAAATGTTGGCGAACTTCTTCATACAAAGATGGGGGAATTCTCCTGTAAGGTTGTTTAAAGGGTTGTATCATCAGTAAGTTTAATGTGATGTTTAACTAAGTCAGTTTTGCCAATATCTGTAAAAGATTTAGAAAAAATATTTTCCCAATTGCCTAAAAATCTGCTGTGCTCTAATATACTGCTCCTCTGTCAAGTTTACCTCATGTAACCTTTATACCTAAGTCCTGTAAAATTTTTAAAAGAAGAAGATACTTCTGGTTTAGTAGAAGATTGTTTTTTTTAGGTTTCCATGAGTCAACAATTTTCACCTCTGAAAGAGAACAAAATATGAGTATTGGGTAAGAATTTTGATGGGTTTACAAGTAATATTGCATACCATAACATCGGACTGGTACTCTAGCAGTAGATCCTTCACCATAAAGGGAGGACAACTCGGGGACAAATATTCAAACCAGCTAACTGTGGTTTACCGGTAGCCTCTGTAATAGCTTGTTGATATACCATTATGATTCCTAACAAGACCTGAAAAATAGTAGAAACTTGATTAGGATGTATCACAATAGGGAAATTTTGTTGGTTGACTTAACAGAAGTTAAGTTTGTACATGTCATTGCATCCAAAGCAATTCTGTATGCATCTAAAGAAGAAATATCATGATTAAAATCATTGTTACATAAAACGCAACACATTTGTACCAATAATACCAGGTACATCTTGCCGGTTTTCTGTATTCCGGCACAACTAAAAATAGTAACAGAAACACCAGGATCTAAAATAGAAGGTATTAAAAATACCACCCTCAATATATCCAATATATGGTAACTTATTACCACTAGCACCTACAATATCAAGATTAAAATCAGTTATATCACACAAATCAGGTCTGGGTTCAAGTGAATTGTATAATGATTCTGAAATCAAGGTAATCATAGACCCACTATCAAACAAGTACATCAGTTTCCATACCACAAATAACAGCCTTGCCTTGATTGGCTTTGCCAACCATTCTGTCTACCAAGTTGCTAACTTGTACTTTAGGGCTTTTACCCACATTGACTTCCTCAGTTCGCCCAACAACAGAGGAGTCTACTCTTTTGGGTCATTTTTACCTTTAAATGTACTGTTTGACCTGTTACTATTTGACTTATTACCAACATAACTCTTATGTTTTCGCCTCAGAGTTTCCAATAGAAACGTTCTTTAAAGGCCGTTCCAGTGGGTTGTAGAAAAACTGTCGTTAAATCTACCGTATGTAGAAATATTTTAAGAATATCGAATTTTAAAAACGATGATAAAACTTTGTTTGTTTATTTTATTTCAGTCTATAATTATCCAAGCGAAATACAAATTATTAAAAGTCAAATAAATGTAGAACTTAACTCGTCTGCGACATAAAAATAGCGTACTTGATTTTGATTGTTTTGCACGTGCTGTGTGGCGCCACATTGTGACGTCATGTAAACAACACTTTAAACGTCTGTACAGCGATAACGACTGAATTAAAGATATTGGTGTCCGGATTCATTTTCTTAGTTAGACTATTTTCTTTCATTCTAGATAGTTTTCACAACAAAATTCGACAAAAAATTGTTTAATCTATCAGATTTTTCAAACAAAATGGCGCCCTCAGTGTGAAAATACACAGGAAGATAATAAGAGCGGCAAGTGGATTGTTGTAGAATAATGCACGCTTCGGGCCTTCTTTGTTTATATAGAAAAGTTTCCGATAGTGTTAGAATTTGTGATTGATATTGTTATTGTGTGTTTACCAGTCTTGCAAAACGTTAAATATGTATATAATTATGCAAATAAAATAATTTTCACAAATCGAAGAAAAAATGTAAAATGTGTACTGCAAATATGTGTGCACATTATATTTGATCAATAAATTGCATGCATTCATTTCTTATTAGAAAAATTGACTAAGTATTTATAGAAAATAAATTTCTAATAACCTCCCTTTATTTACATGAAATGTTAAATTGGGTAATATTTTTATAAATAATGCTTTTTGGAACTTACAATATTGACAAATCTTAATTTGAGCATCATATTTATAAAATAAAACCATGAACAAATTGTGTTACAGGATCTTTAAATTTGGTTACAAAAATTTCAAAAAGACGTTATGTGAATTAAATAGACGTACAGAAATGAGGTAAATGTAAAAACAAAACAAAAATGCCACTATTAGAAGTTAGGTCACATGTTTAATCTAAAAAGTCAAAGAAGAATTCATTGTTTTATTTTCAGAATCAAAACTATCTTATTATAATGATCAGACCTTGACCTTTGTAGTAACTTTGATTGGTTGTTTAATATTGAGGCGCGAATTCTAATCAAACTGGTCATTCGAACTTTCGTTGTCTTGCTGCTAACATTTACTTTGAATTATTTGGGCGTTGATTTAGTAAAATTTTGCAATTTCCATTTTATGTCGCATGTAACTCAAAAAGTATTTGACCTAGAGTAATGAAACTTTACAGGAATGTTGATCAGCATGTGTTGTTGTGCACCTGAGTATTTTCGTCTGGATATTTTTAGTATTTTTAGAGTAATTGCCATTGACATAGTAAAATTTTGCAATTTTCTACTTGTCTCGCATGTAACTCAAAAAGGATTTGACATAGAGTCATGAAACTTTAAAGGAATTAACAGGAATTTACAGGATTACACTTTCACAAGCAAATTGTCTTTACTTTATATGGCACAGGACCAAAGTACAAAAGCTAAAAGAGTTCTTATATCTATTCTTAACAAATTGTATGAGTATGGATAACTTCCAAACCATGTATTTTTCGATATATTTGATACAAGAATCAGTCCAATTTTGTTATACGGGTGCAAGATTCGGGGTGCTAGTGAGCACAAATTCATTAAATTCATTCAAAATTATGTAAAACATATATGTGCCTTGTTGAAACAAAATTATTTTAGCTATTTTGGGGGATAGGGGTAGATTTTTTATGCTTTTACAACTGCTTAAAGAGTAATTAAATATTGGTGTAGAATATTAAAGATGGATGAGCAAAGATATGTAAAAGCAAACAATATAATGAAATGCTTTGATAACTATAGCCAAAGAAATTGGATTACATATGTTAAAAATTTACTTATGAGAAATGGATCTGGGCAAGTTTGGTTTTATCAGAGAGTACCCGATGAAAAATTATTCTTTCAACAATTAACTCTTAGACTTAAGGATCAGTATCTTCAAACTTGGTATTCTGATGTGGGAAATATTTCTAAACTATCATTGTTTGCAAATTATAAGTTAATTTTTGAACATGAAATATAATTGGATTTTGTAACAATTAAAAAATTGAGAAATAAATGCATTGGGTAAATTAAGGATCTCTTCACATAACTAAGATAAAGAAAGAGGCAGATATTCTAGCACTGAAAGAAATCAAAGAATATGCAAACTTTGTAATACTGAAATTGAAACTGAATTTCATTTTGTTTTAAAATGTCCCAGATTAATATCTTTTATAGAGATCTAAATTCTATCAGTCCCCTAATATTAATAATTCAACATTTTGATGTCATCTAAAATGTAGATATTATAATGAGATTGGCTGTGTTTGCATATTGTGCTTTTCAAGAACGTAAAATGTTACTAAATGATTATTTGCTTAAATATGTAATTATTTATGTATCTACACATTCTGGCGGGTATATACTATACTTATATGTTAAAATAGTTTATTTTTGTCACTTCATATATATTTATACTAGTCTAGTAGTTGTAAATTGTATTTGATCTATTTAGTACACCGGCACTTCATCATGTCATGCTTGGGGATAAATTTGCCCGGGCTAGTATATCGGGTTTGAATTCGTTCTTATTATAATGCGTTAAAAAACGAGACGTCCATCGCTTATGATAATGTTACTTCCGTCATTATATTGTATTTATTGTTTACTCAAATACATGGCTGTTGGTTAGTAAAGATCGGATTTTGAAACCTCAACTCGTTTTTGTGTAGTCATCATACATCCCTATATTGTATGTATAACATTTTTATGATTATAGGTAATATATACTTTTATTATTAAGATGATTTAGAAATTGCTGATTATTTGAAACACTTTTAACGCTTATAAACAATATACCAAAAGAATATATAACGAAAAAACTTGAAAACAACACAACTTTTATGGAAATAACAAGGTACGTTTATCATTACAATTAAAATATCCTAAACAATAAATAGCTATAATATTGAAAATGATGAAAAGGTAATAACATACCAATAAAGATAAATGCGAAAAGGAAATTGATGCAGAATTGAATCAGAAGATATAAACTATACCAGTACTATAGTTGTGACATTAAGGAGTTTTCAGTATAACTTTCTCCATAGACTAATTGCGACAAACACGTACTATGATATTTTAAATACAATCTATCCAATAAGAATTGTGTGATTTTTGCTGCGGTCATTTAGAAAGAAATCATCATATGGTTTGTGAATGTAAAATTGTACAAAACTAATCGTCTTACTTGCATTCTTTTCTCTGGTCAATTAATCTCCATACATGAAAGAAATAATTTCAGAGAGCATACAAACAATATATTAATGTAGTAATTTATATCATTATATGCATGAAATATTACATTAAAAAAAATATAATACTAGTTAAAAACAATTCTTTTTATTCTCAAACTTTTTGCTATCAGAATACAGGCTAAATTGCATTTGAAAATGACAAAGTTGAATCATACAAACAAAAACTGGCGTAATCTATCTAACACTCTTACACATAAAACTTTTTGTAAAAAAAATAAAGAAAATATGAACATTAAACCATAACATTTATAAAATTGAATAAAACTGGTTCATTTGTCTCTAATATTTTGTCTGCTTGGTTGAGGTATTGAGTGCATTAGTGCTTTTTGTTAGTTTGTATGAAGTATTTCTCTTTGTTTATTATCCGTCGGGTCTACCTATTTCACGTGATTGTAACGTGATATTGTTCACAGAGAACTTGGTTTAGAACAGTCCGTTAAAATGTCAAATTTTACAACATTTCTAAAGGATTTTGGATTTAAAGTAATTCAGTATATGTGTTCTTATATCCGATAAGAAAATAAGTGAAAAAGTGAACTATTTTCTGAAAAATCAAAAAAAATAAATGCGAAGCCACGTCACCTTTGTTAGAGGGCAATGAACCGGATTGCATGGACTACTCGTATGGTGATTTACACATGTCTAGTGATAACAAAACGCAACTGACAAATAAATATAGGAATAAATAAGTTAACACACTAGTGATAATACACAAACTGTAAGTAGTCACTTTATAGTTTGGCATATGGTTTCTTCGGCGCTCTATTCGAAATGATTCAGCCTTTATATGCTACGAGCCTGCCGCCATCCATGGGGTTCGGTTTCCCAACGCCCGGCGCTGGATGCCCTTCTAATCCACCACAATAGGCGACTGAACTCATAAATGACGTAAAAATGATAAAGGAAAAGCTTCATTTTATCTGTAAAATTTGAGAAGTCATTTCATCGATTTATATAAAAATGACAGACAAAGAATCAAAAATGAAATCATTCGGCACTAGGATAAAAAAATGTTGTGAATACTTGTCTTAGGACAATGATCTGATACATCGTGAATTAAAAGACACACGAAGTGAACTGAAAATTTTTAAAAAACGATTTTAAATATATAGTTTCACAATACACTCAGATATGTCGGGTACAGGAGAAACTTGAACAACAGGTTATAAGTCTAGAAATGCAGTCACTGAAGAATAGCCTTTTGTTTTATGGATTTCCCGCGGAAACAGACGAGAATTGCGGAAAACTTATAAATAAAGGAGCTATGCAGAGACACATTGAAATTGTCTGAGGCTGAAACATTTGGGTTTGAGAAACTCCCCTATCGTCTTGGAAAACGTTCGCCTGAAAAACACGTCCTATTTTAGCACGTTTTATACACAATCATCAGCGAGAACGTGTAAGGTCCGCGTCTTTCGATCAAGCAGACGATTTGAGAGATGTAGCACGTGGTGTCGGGGTACAACTACCTAGGGTAGTGCGCGATGCTAGAAGACCGCTGTATCCGAAAATGGAAGATGCGAAATCTGTAAAATTCATCGGAACAAAATTATTGACTTATAATGTAGAATACAAACCGAGTAATGTTTACTAGAGTAAAAAATTAAAGAACAGTAGTAGAGGAAGATACAGAAGCAGTATTTCTTTATATGTAACTTATATGTATTTATATGTCACTTGTATATACCTCCCGTAATTTCTAAGGTAATCTAACCACGGGGGAGGAAGTGTTACACGAAAGATGGAGTTCTTATGATAACTTGTTTGGAGTTCTTATGATAATTGTCACGGAGTTCCTGGAAAACGTTACGGATTTCTGTGGAAAACTTTTCTATATACTTGGAGAACTCGCGTAAAAAATGGTTATTTTTAACTTTAAATGGGGAGTTTGAGGTGCTAAATGAAACTTTGATAATTAAGCTTGCCCTACATATTGTATTTTGTTTCAGAAAAAATCGTTAAGTCCATATTTTGTCGCCTTTTTAAAAAAAATCTGGTAGTTTTGAGAAAAATTACCAAATTACTTGCTAATTCGTACATATTGACCTTTTCATTTGTGATCTTCTTCGTTGCTATACTTAATTACCTAATAATTATGGAGAGATGCAAACATAAAGCCCGGGCTAATAAATTTATACCCGACTTTTCAAATGTTACGGAGTTCTTGCGATAACTCAAATATGTCCTGGAGTTCTTATGATAACTTTTGTTTCTGCCAGTGTGTTTTGTGCTTAATCACGACACGTTTAAGCGTATTTTTATTAGTCAATAAGTGTGTAAATCATTAGAAAGCATAGTACGCTTATCATTTGCAAAAATAATTTGGTAAAATAACGTTGGTTTTGATCGTGTTTTTCAGTTCAAGAGATATTTTTCTTACCTCCGTTTCTTGTGGGTTTTTTTTGTGTTTGTTTTGGTCTTTGTGTGTGTGTGTGTGTGTGTTTTTATTTTATTGGAATGACTGTAAACATACTTGATGTAGAGCATTTACTTACAGGATAATAATACGCTTTTGAATTTAATACTCAAGCATGATTTCGTCATATATGCATTATTCCTGGCAGTTTTAGAGAACATTAAGTAACTATGCTATCGGTATGCATGTAAATGGTTATCAGCAAAATAGTAGGTAGTATACACTACCATTATCTAAATTTAATGAGGTGGGTGTCGTCTTATGTATATTCAACGGGTATTTCAATTTCTAAAAAGGTATCAGTTTTTGTCATAGAAACGTATAAAGTTCTATGACAATGATATGACGATAGAAAATAAGTCTTTAATAAGATATGTGAGTCACCGTAAGGTTCATGCCGTTTATCGACCTTGTTCCTTTCTCTATTAAATCCAATGTAGCATCACATGACGTATAGCAATTTCCATATTTCGGAAAAATTACTGCATACATTTTTCTTATCAAAGTTGGAGTCCTAGTGGAAATTTTGCAACAACTTTTGCTGTAATTGATTACAAAAATATATTGTCGAACTTCTTTCGCTCGAACACGTAGGGCACGTGCAAATCTGTCGAAGAGATCGGTAGTAATCGGTTGATTTTTTATTCATAAAAAGATCATACATTTCGGGTGCATGGGTGTGAAGGATATCCCGGTTATATACGTTACATGGTATATAATGATACAATTTACTTAGCCGCTTCTTGAGGGAAGCCCAACTACTTATTGTCTGCTTTAGAAAGGTGGTTGCTTAAAACAAGTTATCTGAGAAAAAAAGTGTAAGTTTTAAATATTTTTTCCTTGGCGGTTTAAGCCATGTTACTGCTGAATACAGGTGACCGCTGATTCAGATTTTCCTGAAGAATTTTGTTTGTTTGTTTGTTTCATTTTACGCCTTTTCCCAACAGTATTTTAGTCATATGGGCGGGTAGTTTCCATCGTTCCTGGAGAGTTACACCAGTACTAGACTACCTTCCTCCGTGCTAAACTACCAAAGCATCTCCCGGGGATCGAACCCACGCCAGAGAGGTAACTGGATTAGAAGTCATCGACTCAAACCCCTCGACCACGGAGGCGGTCGTTCCTGAAGATATAACTTAGGCACCTGTTTATCCTATGTAGACTGTACACCAAGCAGTTTCATGTCTTCTCCAGATATATTCATTGATCGTGTTTTAATTTTTGCCACATGGCCTCAATGTTGCATTTGCGGAAACTTATGACATAAAACTTTTGTTGACGAACAGTATACACAGAAACATTTAGTGCATTCATTGGGTTTTATAATGTCAATATGATTTCGCACAAATTTAATTAGGAACTAAAACACGATCAAAACCAACGTTATATAACCAAATTTTTGTGCAAATGATAAGCGTACTATGCTTCATAATGATTTACACACTTATTGACTAATAAAATACGCCTAAACGTGCCGTAATTAAGCACAAGAAACACACTGGCAGTAACAAAAGTTATCATAAGAACTCCAGGACATATTTTGAGTTATCACAAGAATTCCGTAACATTTGAAAAATCGGGATACATTTATTAGCCCGGGCTTTATGTTTGCAACTCTCTACTATAATTAGGTGATTATGTATAGCAACGAAGAAGATCACAAATGAAAAAGTCAATATGTACGAATTAGCAAGTAATTTGGAAATTTTTCTCAAAACTACCAGATTTTTTTAAACGGCGACGAAATATGGACTAAAATATTTTTTTCGGAAACATAATACAATATGTAGGGCAAGCTTAATTATCAAAGTTTAATTTAGCAGCTCAAACTCCCCATTTAAAGTTAAAAATAACCATTCTTTACGCGAGTTCTCTAAGTATATAGAAAAGTTTTCCACAGAAATCCGTAACGTTTTCCAGGAACTCCGTGACAGTTATCATAAGAACTCCAAACAAGTTATCATAAGAACTCCATCCTTCGTGTAACACTTCCTCCCCCGTGCTAACGGGAGGAATTTGATTTTTTTGAAAATTTAGAAATTGATATATTGAAATATAACGAAGTAGGCAAAATAAACGTAACTGGCGAATTTCATAGTCGCACCGATGATTTGCCTATAAGACGAAAACTACCCTTTTTTAACCGAATAAACATACCAGAACGAGTTATCAGACATCACGTGATTGATACGCACGGGCGTCGCCTGCTGGATATGTGTATATCAGCCAGTTTGTCGATAGCAAACGGTAGAGTTTCACACAACCGCGATACAGGTGATTACACTTACTGTTCACATCAAAGGCAAAGTATTGTAGACTACTTGTTTGTTTCCAGATTTTTTTACTTACTATTAAACCGTCAATATTTCGAATCATTATTGAGTTTCGAAATTCTCGATTTCAACTCATTTTCGGACCACGCGGCTTTAGCATTTAAGTTACCTAGAAATAATTTAAACAAAAACAAGATATGTTTGTAAAACATGTATGCCCCCGATCGGCAGCCAATTTGTCATATGATCAGGTTATAATGCCCAGTGAACAAGCAATTAATAAGTGTTATCTCGTATCTACTGGTAATGACTAGTCACAAGGTTATAATTATTGTGACCCCATAGGTTGTGTGCAGCAATTAAAGTTATTAAAAATCTTACCAAATAATATATGCATAAATTTTATGAATCACATAGGCCTCATTAATGACAGCCAAGTTGTTATATAACATAAGACCTTCAAATGTGTATACCAACAGCACATAAAAATATCAACCAAGGCAACTTGAGTTGTTGAGTTTTTGGTCAGAAACGGTCATTAAGTACAAGGTCACTATGACATTGACCCCTTGACCCCAAAATCAATAGGGGTCATCTACTGGTCATGACCAATCATCATACCAAGTGTGAAGTTCCTAGGCCTAAGCGTTCTTTAGTTATTGATCGGAAACAGTTTTTACCTACAAGGTCAATGTGACCTTGACCTTTGACCCCTTGACCCCAAAATCAATAGGGGTCATCTGCTGGTCATAACCAATCATCATACCAAGTTTGAAATTCCTAGGCCTAAGCGTTCTTTAGTTATTGATCAGAAACCGTTTTTACCTACAAGGTCAAAGTGACCTTGACCTTCCCCCTTGACCCCAATATCAATAGAGGTTATCTGCTCGTCATGACCAATCATCTTACCAAGTTTGAAGTCTCTAGGCGTATGGATTCTTTAGTTATTGATAGGAAACCGTTTTTACCTACAAAATCAATGTGACCTTGACCTTTGACTTCTTGACCCCTTAATCAAAAAGGGTCATCTGCTGGTCATGACCAATCATCATACCAAGTTTGAAGTTCCTAGGCCTAAGCGTTTTTTAGTTATTGATCGGAAACCGTTTTTACCTACAAGGTCAATGTGACCTTGACCTTTGACCCCTTGACCCCAAGATCAATTGGGGTCATCTGCTTGTCAGGACTAATCATGATAACCAAGTTTGAAGTACCTAGGCCTAAGCGTTCTTTATTTATTGATCGGAAACTGTTTTCACCTACAAGGTCAATGTGACCTTGACCTTTGACCCCAAAATCAATAGGGGTCATTTGCTGGTCATGACCAATCACCATACCGAGTTTGAAGTACCTACGCCTAAGCGTTCTTTAGTTATTGATCGGAAACTGTTTTAACATACAAGGTCAATGTGACCTTGACCTTTGACCCCTTGACTCCAAAATCAATAGGGGTCATCTGCTATTCATGACTAATCATGATACCAAGTTTGAAGTACCTAGGCCTAAGCGTTCTTTATTTATTGATCGGAAACTGTTTTCACCTACAAGGTCAATGTGACCTTGACCTTTAAACCCTTGACCCCAAAATCAATAGGGGTCATCTACTGGTCATGACCAATCACCATACCAAGTTTGAAGTTCCTAGGCCTAAGGGTTCTTTAGTTATCACTCGGAAACCATTTGGTCTACGGACCGACGGACCGACAAGTGCAAAGCAATATACCCCCTCTTCTTCAAAGTGGGGGCATAATTACCTTCCGTTAGTCAAACAGCTACAAAAAGAATTGTTTTGGATAACAAGAAGTCTTTGTACAAAAAATGATAAAAAAATTACGTTTTTACAATAATCAAACGCTTTAAGTATAGAACCAATAGATGTTGTTGTTGAAAAATTCTCATCGGGACTTTTAAAATCTGCTTCTAAAAACAAACGTAGAAAAAATTAATGCACACTAAAATAATAATAAATGGTTTGACTTCGCAAAAAAAGCAGTTAAATAGCGTCCAAAATAATTTCTTGCCAACAGAGATAATGATGATATCAGACGGAACTCTGTCTTGTGCCCTGTCCTGTTTTTGTTTGGGGTCCGCCTGGGCTCCTTGCCACTGGTTCTTGTTGCTGGGTCGTATGGGGGTGCGTTCATTGAACGCCGCCTTTCCTTGTTGATCTTGTTTATCATATTTTGTGCACGCGCAAACAAAATATCATAAAGTTACAAAATTCGCGAAAAGGAAATTCAAAATAAACAAGGGCAAAATACTAGAAGATCTACTAAAAAAAAAATCCTAGAAATTTCTGGAAAACCCTGAACAAAAAATAAAAATTGTCACAGACAACCGAGAATCTCTTAATTTTAATGACCTACGTGATAATTTTAAAATACTTTTTGGGGAAACCAGCTCAAATGATATAAGCGGTGATGTTTTCGTCAGTCCCAAAATCCCGAAAATTGATATAAATTTTATAGAGACGGGGTAACGGACTCCCATTGCGATGCGTAAATAACAGTTCATACAGCATGTTCAATCTATAATTAGTTTTACTCGCGATTTTTCGTATTTTGTTGGTTTACTACTAGATAGAAGATCTATTTTATGTATTTATAACGTTTAACATACAAGCGCACGAGAATATCATTTTATGCGCGGGATGTATAAAGAGAAACCTTGTGTAGCTGATTCAATTCATATTTAAATGATCAATCCTTTTTCTTGTATCAAAAGTAAATATAATCAATTATGTACTCTTCTGTAAACTATGATCTTTTTGTATGCTAAAAACATTGTAAAATGTTAAATGCTGAATAAACTATTATTGTATATATACTTTTCTCATTCAAGTGGAAAAATGTTTGTTTGTTTGTTTTATTTGTTAGTTGTTTTTAGTTTATGATGTTATCCTTTTGGGTTTGGAATAAATGAATGTGGATTTTATTGAAACAGCTACGTTTATAAATGTTCATGTCAATGATTGTTTTAATATGCTTTTGAAAAATGAAATAAATGAAAATAAAGGTTTTTTCCCGCTGACATTAAAAGTTGATCCACATGATGTACACATATTTCACAATAATTGCTAATCGTCAATACATAGCGCACTGAATATTCTTGAGGACAGGATTTTTAAACAATAAATTGTGCCTCTAAAATGGCCGCAACTGCTCCTCTAAATGGTTCAGTAGTAGACGTACTAGCTTCTCTTCATCTTCAGCCAACACATCACACACGGCATTTAACCGACTCTTGAAAACGCGAAGGCTACCTAAAAACGAATTTAATAAGTGCATGTTATTGTATTTTTCTTTTTCCAAATAATTGAAATATTTCAATTCTTTGGTCTTTAGTACCTGAACCGACAAGCCTATCTGTTCAGAGACCTGTAGAATAATATTGTCGTCAAGGGAAAATGCAGTTTTGCAGTTCTTGTGCATGTAACGTGTACAGGAATACAAAGAGTTTTTGTCAAAAAACAAATTTACTTTTTTCCAGAAAAAATGACCCTTTTTCACTTTTTGTTTCTGCTGCAAAATGCCTTTTAAATGATTTTCTAACACTCTGCGTAGGGCAAATCTTTTTTTACTCACAATTTTGTTCAGTCTACACAGTAGCTTTGGGAAATCAAAGTTGGAAGATTCTCTTGAGCTGACTAAATAAACCCCAGTTCTTTTTCGGGAAAATTTAGATTTTTTAAGGTTGTTAACAATGTCCATTCTTATTTTTCGTAAGCAATCATCCTTGTTGTATTCCTTTGGATGATCACTTTTCTCATTGTTTAGATCTTGATCAATTTTTGTCCGAAGAAAGAATATGTTGCTATCATGTTTAAGGATCTCATTGGCAAGCCATACGTCATTTTCTGAAAATCTTGTGGCAGACACTATCATAAAGGCATCAAACTCCTTTAAATCAACGGCATCTAGATAATCCTCTTTCTTAAATTTTTGTGTCCCTACCCCAGGTAAATCCCAAAGACTGATATTGTTGTTTTTCGGAAGAATGTATTCTTGCTTATTCATTGTGGTTTCTGTAACACCAACTTTTGCAGCACCCTCGTCATCAGGCTTGAGTCCTCTGATTGCATTAATAAAACTCGATTTGCCGGTTCCAGAATTTCCGATGATGGCAATTTTCAATTTTCGTGTCTTCCAGATTTGAATATTTTCGTTTATATACTTCATTAGACCTTGGAGAACTCCAAATTCATCTGTGTACTGTATTAGATTGGCTTTATCCATAAATGTCTGAAACACCTGCATTTTAAAAGTTTGATATGTACTGAATATTTAATAAAACTTTGATACAAAACTAAAAAAATACAACAAGAGTTTAAACATTCAAGACCTTAGTCTCACATGTGAGTACTGTTAGTATGAAACTGCGGAATGAGAAACCCAACACCACTTAACTTGTAACAGCCTGACAAGGATTTTATGTTTTTATGTAATTATATATCATATAACGTATAACATATACCAATCACTCCAGTGAAGTTTCGTCGAATTAACGTCGACAGTTTTAACCTGTGAATGTGATAAGTTATTTTTCTATTTTAAGCCAGATTTTCAATTTCTAGCTTTGGTGGCAACTTTAAGCTGCGCAGAAAAATATTAAGAGGAAATATGGAATATATTTTCTCGAAACATGATAAAATGCCACATATTTTAACGAGCCGGAACGGCGAGTGAAAATATGTGTTATTTTATCTTGTTGAGTGATCGTATATACTATACTTCCCGAAGAACGTAAAAATAACCTTTTTATTTAATTTCATTATCAAATAAATGGTTACGAATCGCATTGCTTGCTACGCAACTGCAATTGTACAGCACGCAGTAATATATTTATCATTTATAGATGACGCCTACTGTTTTGCACGCAATGTTTAGCGCTACATTGTGACGTCACGTAAACAACTCTTTAAACGGCTGTACAGCGTTAATGACTGAATAAAAAATATTGGTGTTCGGATTTGTTTCTTAGTTAGACCATTTTCTATCATTCTAAATAGTTTTAAAAATAAAATTTAACAACAATTTGTTTTTTACTTATCAAATTTTGTAAACAAATTGGCAAAAGAAGTCCCTAAAATAAATATGAGTTTTGACTCCGCCAACTTTCATATTTATATTACATATTTATTTTTTACAAAAATGAAATATATTTGACTGATATAGCACCATATTTCATGGGTAAAATTTAATAAATTTCTTTATTATAATTAATCGTACACAGTACATTCTCACCATTTTTAAATATGTTTTTTATTCTATCACATTTTAATATTGGAGATTTACATGTTCAAAATGGCTGATATCAAAGTAGACAAAAAAACATCGTCTGAGAAATGATCTAAGAATTCAAATGATATAAGTTAATGATAATTAGATGTAAGCAATTCACAAACGCAACATATGATAAGAATAACTAAATATTTAAGGTTAAAAAACCAAACATATACAGTACAATCTAATCTTTTTAAAACATATTGATTAATTTACCTTATTGGTCAAACATATGTGCAATATAGAAAAACATTAAGATAACAAGACATAGTAGAGTCGAAAGGTGAAAAAGGAGTTTTATTGTAAATCACGTTGAGTTTTCGATTTACAATGTTTTGCAAACTGCTTAAATTATGAGTTTTTGGTGGCTATTTTGTGCAGCGAAGTGGAGTGCGAACTATAGCTGGTACTGAAATCCCTGTAAAGTTTTGTCGAAATCCTGCGAGCAATTTGATCTGTTAAGACCGGACAAGTTTTTTTCTATTTTTAGTTTGGCGGCCATTTTTTGTACATCATTTTGACTGTGAAGGCAAGACAAACACTGTCTGTTTAAAGCTCTAGTGGCCATTTTGTGAAGCAATGCAAAACTCTGTGACGGCTGAGAAAAGGACAGCAACAGAAATATCATATTCAGATGCTCGTCAATTGGTTCCTTTTTTTCTGGGGTTTCATATTGTGACAAAAAGGAATGTGTTTTTTGTTTGACTATGATACAAAAGAGAAAAACATCAAACATCGACAATCTGATTAATACTCGGGGGCTATGCTCCCGCGTACAAATCAGATAGCCTCGTGTTTCGATGCTCTTTCTATTACATAATACACATAGACTATTGAATTAAAAACTTACTCTGTTCTCCTCTTCATCGTGGTAACTTTCGTTCCCCTCATCTTCAGTATCATCATCAGTTGCTGTTTGTTGATCATTAGTTTTTTCTAAAGCTATTCTTTTTCCGGTCTCTAACCTAAGACAACATACACATATAATGCATGGCTTAATGAATCTAACTGCAGCACGTTAAAAGAAATCTATTTCAGTTGATAAGATTAAAAACTTAAACAACATTGCTATTTTGAAAGTTAATGAAACTTTATGTTTTAATACAACTTCAGAAAAATTATCTGGACATTGTTACAATGTTACTTTCCTATGTAAGAATTCATAAATACTGACATACTGTCATTTTTACATACGAGCTATTATCTCAAAACCTTTTCTCATTTTAAAAGTGAACCACCAATCAACAAAGCACACAATATAACAAAACATGCTATCAAAGGAAAAAAAAAGTTTAACCTAGGGGAAAAATTTAATTTAGTTATTATCTATTTGATGTGGAAGAATTTTTTCAATTTAATTTGAAAAAAGGTCATGAAAGGCATGGTAATAGTAAATGACAGTTAAGCAATTCAACATACATAAGTTTACATACCATTTATTTCTCAGATGCGACCATTCCCATTAGATTAATTTTGACAACTCTGACAATTCCCCTTTTATTATTCTTACAGCGCAGACAATTTCCCTTACGGAATTTTAGGTAATAATCATAAAAGGAATAAGGAAAAAGTTGTAAGCTTTTTTGAAAACATGTATGCCCGTATCGTAAGCTAATTAGTCATGTCATGTCGTCAGGTCATTGTGATTGAATTTCGACCTAGTGACCGAAAATTCAATAGGGGTTATCTACTACTCATGACTAGTCACTAAGTAGTTGTGACTATAAAGGTTTTGTGCAACAATTTTATGACAAAGTTATCACAAATCTTACAAAATAACATAAGCATAAATTTTATGAATCATGTAGGCTTCCTGAACTTCAGCCTATTTGTCATATTACATTAGACCTTGAAATGTGTATGCAAAAAGTATTTTAGTAATAATATCAACCAATGCAATTTAAGTTGTTGAGTTATTGATTGGAAACCGTCTTTACGTATAAGGTCAATGTGACTTTGACCCTTAAATCAATATGGGTTATCGTCTGACCAAGACTAATGCACCTGTGAAGTTTGAAGGTAAAAGACCCATTTTCTACCGATATAATCAATGTGATCTTGATTTCATTGAAGTCATCTTTTGACAAAACGCAATTCATCTGTGTTTGAAGGTCAAGGGTCCATGGGTTGTCCAGTTATTGATAGGAATACGTTTTGATATACAAGGTCAATGTGACCTTGACCTCTGTCGCGTTGACCCTAAAATTAAAAGTGGTCAACTTCTTGCCAAGACCAATAAGCATACGAAAAATGAGGGTCAAAGGCCTATGGCTTGTCAAGTTATTGATCGGAAACCCTTTTCACCTACAAGGTCTATATGAAATTTACATTTGACCAATGATTGGAATCTGTTTTACCTACAAGTTCAATTAGACCTTGACATCTGATCACTTGATCCCTTAAATCAATAGGGGTTTTCTACAGGCTAATTTAATGCAACAACCCATAGGTTGTAAAGTTACTGATCTGAAACCGTTTTTACCTATAAGTTCAATGTGACGTTGACCCCCTTGACCCTAAAATCAATAGGGGCCATCTATTTATGATGAAAAATCACAATACCAACATCAATGTGACCTTATCCTTTGACGCCTTGACCCCACAAGCAATAAGGGTCATTTACTGGTTATGAACAATCATCATATTAATTTTGAAGTTCCTAGGCGTAAGCGTTCTAAAGTTATAAATCGGAAACTATTTGGTCGAACGTAGGTGTTGTAAACAACTTCAAAACATTATCACCAATTAAACTTAGGTGTTGTTAACAACTTCAAAACATTATCACCAATTTTGCTTTAGTCTAAATATTTGTGTGCCCCCACTTTGTGGGTGCATTTAGATTAACCTTGTCCGTCGGTCAATCTGGGTGCACCTGGGTATTTTATTTTCGTGTTGATTTATTTAGTATATTAGAGTTATTGACCTTAACTTTGTAAAAATTAGCAATTTTCAACTTGTGTCGCACATAGCTCTAAACGTGTTTGACATAGAGTCAACAAACCTTACAGGAATGTTGATCAGCATGTGAAGTTGTGCACCTTGAGTTTCGCCTGTGGAGTTATGCAGTATTTGTAAAGTTATTGCTCTAAAATTAGTAAAACCCGTTTCATTATGTTGTATTATTTGTTCCATAAGAGCTTGAGTTAGACTTTACAGGAATAATGATCAACATCACTGTTAAGCTATGCACCTTGGATATGCATGTGGATTTTTTTTCGGTTTTGATAGAAATATTGCCCTTGACTAAGTATAAATTTGCAATTTCCAACTTGTTTATGCATAGCTCAAAAAATATTTGATCTGTAGGCCTGAAAGTTTAAAGGAATGATGGTCAGCATGTGTTTGTATGCAACTTGGGGTTTGCTTGTGGATTTATTTAGTATTTGTAAAGTTCTTGCCCTTTTCTTGGCAAAAATTTTAGTTTTGAACTTATGGCACATGTAGCCTAAAAATATTTGACTTAGAGTCATAAGATTGACAAAACGTGGAGTGTGGGGGCACCTCTCTAGTTGCTTCCAGAGCCACTTTACATAAGTATGAAATTAAATGATTTCTATAATTTCAAAATTTAAATGTATCCGGTTTAATGAAAATATTTCATAGTACTTTTTTAATTATTGCAAGATCCATTTGTTACTGTCGGACAGTACTGACAAACAGACAGATCGATTAAGGATAACTCTATAATTGCCTAAAATAAAGAACAAAAAATATGATGAATCCCCATAGTTAAGGAAGAAATACTGGTACGGTATAAATGTACTGATTGATCCCGCAAAACATATTTAAGTGGTTTAAATATCATTTCACAATCATATCACAATCATGTTGTATACCTCTCTTCTTGAATTCTTTTCCGAGAAGGAACATCAGACACTTTGTCATCAGAGGTAGACATTATGTTTGCTGCCACGCCTTCTGAACTACTATAATGTAAAATAAAGACTATTGATAAAAGACATGTGCTTAAATACTTATCATTGCACCACTCAGAACGCTCTTTCTGAAATTTATCGCAATATGTTGTCTACCAATCCACAGTTTCTGCAAGAATTGAACAGAAAGAAACTTCTATTCTATCATTCATTGAAAGACAGTTATGACAAAACACACGTTTTCCCTATGTATTTGGGTTCTTACATTTAATATCAATATCTTTAAAATTGACAACAGAGATAATGTAACGACACTTCTTACATGTCCATTGTAAATATTGTTGTTATCACTTAACACAAAACACAAATTCTAGCCACTAGAAAACCTACAATTAACAAAGTAAACAATGTAACACAAATTGAAAACAAAGGAGAAAAATGTTTGCCATAGGAGCATGAATGTATTTATTATTAAGTTGCTGTGAAAGCAATGGCACTATTGACAGATCTTGAAGGGCGTGGTTATAGTAAATGACACTTAATGAATTCAAAATACTCAAAATATAAAAATAGAAATAAGATCAACAAGTAAGGGTGGCGTTCAACGCAACCTCTACACGATGTAGCAATGGGACTACAAATAATGAATCTGTCAGGACCCCAAACAATACAAGACAGGACAGTACACAAGGCAATGCACGGACGGGAAAACAACTAATGTTATACATGTAAGGAAACAACAGAGGCCGACAAAGCAAAGGGGTCCAGGGAAAGTAGAATCGATGGTAGGAAAGGGGGTGGCAAAATTAAAAAAAAGGGGGCAAAAACTTATTGTAGAGGAAAAAGCATCAAGAAGGGGCACAAAAGTGTCGCCATAAAAGTATAAAACGACAAAAAATATTTACATTTTAGGTACACAAAGGGGCACCGCGATGGAAAGGTCAACAACCTTAGCACTGCTGGGTGGTCTAAACCGGTTATTGGTGCACCAAACCTCACTCTAAGCCCCACTATGTTCCTTTCAAACGAGACAAAGTAAATAAAATGAATCCCCGACAAGTGAACAGTTTGTATGGTTACACATGGTTAAACAAATGAAAAACAGAAATGATCATGTACACATATAAAATAAACTCAATGATCAAAACAAAAGTAGGCAATATCTTAAGGAAGACAACGCAACAAGAAAATCTCCTTTATGGGCCCAACGAAGCAATGTAGAAGACGAATATGAAGACAATTCAGACCCAATGGGATTTAAAAACTGTCCATTGTAGTCTCAGACATGGTCCGTCAGATGTAAACAAAAGAGGAAAGTTTACTGACTAGTAGCGTCCAGTTGTCAAAGGTTTAAACACTTAGCATGTGGTGTGTCTTAAAATAGTAGGAGCGTAACCTCTTTTCATCTTTCAACCGAAACACTTTTCAATTTTGAAATAAAATCAAAATAACGATGCAAAATTTGGTGAATATTTCCTTATTTTATGATAGTGGTAGAAACTACTCCGTTCGTTAAATTTAAATCCATTACGTTGCTTTAAGCTCTATCGAATTTACTAAACTGAGATACATTTACCCCGTAAGATGTTGCGTGGTGAACGTCTCCATCTTAATTTTCTATTCTAAAATCAAAGTCTCCTCCTATCATTTGAATAGTATTTTGATGACAGTATTGATTAACTCCTCTCAATAACTTGATGATATTTTTGATTTGGATGATGTCTTATATTTTTCCCAATGAATTACAACTACATAAAACGAATTCTTTAATTTTTGCACATCATTTTCGTATTACTGCTTCTAAAACACCTTGTCGTGTATCTTCAGAGAGACTCAACATAAAGTCTCTTTCATAGCAATATAAAATCAAATTGGCGATAAGGGGTGCTTACTTAGTACCCTTAGAAATAACAATGATCTGTAATATCAATAATGTATAACCGAACCGGACATAACTATTGTCTAAAAGAAAGAAGAGTGCTCTACAAACTTTGTCACAGGTCCACAAAGTATAATGTTTAACAATACAGTTTGTAAAGAAAGTCTTTGAGAATTAAATTTAAGAAAAGTAACTTTTTCCGGTGAATAAATGGAAGAAAAATCGTTTGTACTAACAGTTGAAGCTTGATAGATATTTATAAATTTATCATTAATTTCAACTGACCAAAAGAGATGTTTGTTTGTGGTTTATGACTTTATAACAATATGGCATTGCAGGTGTTCTTTATAATTATATATGCACTAGTAACGCCAGAACATCAGGTGGTACAAGCATTGCTATCGCAAATTGCGTTCCACAAAAGAATTAAAACGTAACACAAGATTACAAGCTATAGCTGTGCAGGTGACCTTACATCGAACACTAACAATTTGTTCTTTATACCTTCCTCCAAATATAGCGGTAACAAGTGATGAACTTGAAAGTATTGTTCGACAATTACCATCACCTTTCCTTTTGCTAGGCGACTTTAATGCTCACAATCCTATGTGGGGCAGTATATCTACAAATAATATGGGTAACAAAACTGAAAAATTGATAGATAACTTTCAGCTTTGTTTATTAAACAATCGGTCACCTACATATTTACATTCAGCTACAGGTACGTTTTCTTGCATCGACCTCTCGATTGTCCACTCTGCTATATACTTGGACTTCGATTGGAAAGTTTTAGATGACCAGTACGGCAGTGATCATTATCATTGTTACTAACATCAAATGACTCTATACCAGATGAAGGACGTCAAATTTTAAAATTTAAGAAAGCAGATTGGGAAATATTTACTAGGCTTTGTTCTATTGATCTAACAAAAAATGAATTTGATTTCACCTCTGATGATATAGCTGACACTTTCTCTTTAGCATTACATACGATTTCCTGCAAAGTTATTCCATTAAAAAAAATAAAAGTAACTAAATAAAAAAAAACATGGTTTAACGATGAATGTAAAAAAGCCGTTCGTACACGTAAAACTTCACTCAAAAAGTTTGAACATAGCCCTACAACAGAAAACCTTGAAAATTTTACAATATTTAGAGCCAAAGCTAGAAGATCAGTGCGTCAATCTAAACGCCAATCATGACAATCTTATGTTTCAAATATTAATTCAAATACTCCTATTAGGAAAGTCTTGGATGCAGTACGAAAAGTAAGTGGTAAGTATAAAAAGAGTCCAACTGTTCACTTAAAAACTGGTGATGGCCAATATGCCAAAACAAAAACGGATATTGCAGAAACTTTGGCTGAAACGTTTGAAAAGAACTTTTCTTCAAGCAATTATTCAAATACCTTTCAACAACATAAATGTAAAGCTGAGAAAGAGCATATTAATTTTACTTCAACAAACGACGCAGACTATAATTCCCTTTTCTCTATTGATGACCTAATTTATTCAATCAAAACTGCAAAAGATAGTGCTGCAGGCCCGGACGAAATTTACTACCAGTTTCTTAAACATTTACCATCCCAATCCTTAGACTTGTAATGTTGAAATTTTTAACAAAATTTGGGTATCTGGTGAATTTCTCAACACTTGGAAAAATGCGTTGGTTATTCCTATCCCTAACCCTGGAAAAGATTCAACTGACCCTTCAAATTATCATCCAATTTCACTAACAAGTTGCCTCTGCAAAACATTCGAGAGAATGATAAATAATCGGTTAGTTTGGTATCTAGAAAATAATGGAATTATCACTAATTTTCAGTAAGGTTTTCGTAAACAGCGAAGTACAAACGATCATCTTGTCGACCTGAGACTTTTATTAGAGAAGCCTTTGTGAATAAAAAACACCTGGTATCAATTTTCTTTGATCTTGAGAAGGCTTACGATACTACTTGGAAATATGGTATCCTAACAGATCTAAAGGATGCTGGACTTAATGGCAGACTTCCTCTTTTCGTTTCTGGATTTTTAAACGATAGGCACTTTAAAGTAAGACTTGGTTCAACTTTTTCTCAGGACCACCAACAAGAACAAGGTGTTCCTCAAGGAAGGATACTTTCTGTTACACTTTTTGGCCTTAAAATAAACAATATTGCTAGCGCTCTTACACCAGGCATAGATTGTTCTCTATATGTAGACGATTTTCTTATTTGCTATCGATCGAAAAGTATGAGAACAATTGAACGGCAACTTCAACAAAATTTAGATAAAATTCAAAAGTGGGCAATAGAAAATGGTTTAAAATTTTCAAAGACAAAAACTCAATGTGTTCATTTCTGTCGATTGCGGAAACAACATAATGACCCTGAACTTCACATATCTGGTTCTAAAATTCCAGTAGTTGATGAAGCTAAGTTTTTAGGAATTATATTTGATAAAAAAAATTCTTTTATACCACATATTAAACATTTGAAAACTAAATGCCTAAAAGCTTTAAATTTACTTAAGGTTTTATCAAGTACAAATTGGGGATCAAATTCTTCCACATTACTGAAATTTTACAGAAGTCTTATCCGATCAAAATTAGATTATGGTTCTGTAGTATATGGGTCTGCAAGAAAATCAAATCTTCAAATGCTAGATACCATACATCACCAGGGTTTACGTTTAGCTTTAGGTGCTTTTCGCCTTCACCTGTAGAAAGTCTATTTACGGAAGCTAGGGAACCATCGCTTCATCTTCGTCGAAAAAAGCTATCACTTCAATATGCAACTAAAATTTCATCTAATAGCAAAAATCCGGCTAAAATATTATTTTCAAACCAAGTTATACTGAAAAATTTGTTTATCAACCAAAGGAAATTAAACCATTAGGCCTTCGTTTAAAAGATGATTTAGATAAACTTAGAATTAATCCAGACAGTATCGTTCAAAATGACGATGAGGATGTTCCACTTTGGACTTATAATTCCCCGAAAATAAATATTAACCTTTCAAATGTAAAAAGTCATCAAATTCACCTGAATATTTCAAAGAGAAGTTTCTAGCAATTAAGGAAGAACATGAAGATTTTATACATGTTTATACAGACGGTTCAAAAGAAGGTTGCAAAGTAGGTGCGGCTGTGTTTGAAAATAATTTTACATCTAGTATGAGGTTACCAGATAATGCATAAATCTTTACTGCTGAAGCAAAAGCTATCTGATTTAGCATTGTCATATATAGCACAGCATTACCCACGATAAATTTGTGATATTTTCTGAGTCGCTTTCTGTTTAATATCCATTAAAATAAAAAAATCTGACAATATCATGGTAAAAAAACTTCTTTACGATTTCATTATATACTAAAAACAAAAGATGTTTAAATTATATTGGATTCCAAGTCATGTAGGAAACGAGGAAATGAAAAAAGTAGATGCTTTAGCTAAACATCATTAATTTTCAAAACACTGACTTATTGTTACCTGCTATTTTGATTTTTAGACGGCTATAAATAAACTCGTATCATCTGAATGGAAACAAATTGGGAAATGCCGTTTTTTAATAAACTTTCACGATAAAAAACCATCTCTTGATATGTCACCTTCTCTATCTCTGTCAAACCCGCCGTGATCAAACAGTTTTTCTTTCGATGCCCGAATTGGACACACTAAAAATTCCCACTCTTATCTCCTCACAAATGACAATGCCCCTTTTTGTGTAGGTTGTAATGAAAATATTACTGTCAAACATTTTTCTTCTTGAATGTAATGATTTTTCACAGGCCCGTAATAAATTTTATTTTGTAAATTCACTCAAAGAACTTTTTAATACAATTCCATCAAAAAACATAATTGATTATTTGAAAGAGATAAATTTGTATTCTAGGATCTAATAAGCTCATTTCTATTGTCATTTACAAAGTTTTACATAACATTTTAAGCCTATTATAGCATTCGGAACGATATAACCAGTTATGTGTTGACGTGCTGTAAAAATCCAAACAAACAAACAAAGCATGAGTTCTAATTGCAGTCAAACAAGACGTAAATAAAACAGAAAGTTTACCTGTAGTGCAAGAGGAAGGATTAGCAATAAATATGGCCCTGTGTTTTTTTATGTAATTTAGGAATCCAAAACGTAATAGAAACTCTGGGTTCTTTTCATCAATTCGGATTTTCAGATTAAAAGTATAAGTAACATGATTGTTAACAATGTCTTTTTCAGAAGCGGATGTTTCAGGGAACACATTATTTCTATTAAGTACATTATGCAAAACGTTAATGTAATGGATGCTTCATACAACAATAATATAAGTAGCCGCCTTGTCTGCTGGTACCAAAACAAATTTTTTAAGTGAAAATCTAGAATATCCTTTTCAGATGTCTTAAAGTAAAATAGGGAAAATGAATCCATAAAGAAAAGAAAGCCCAAACTGACAAAATTGAAAAGGTTACAGGCTCGGTTTGATTGAGCCTGCTCATTGACGGTACTGTCCAGTTCAAACTTCCGTCCTCGCTCCGTAGCAACGGCTTAAGCAGAATTTAACACTTTAACAAGAATTGATAATTGTTTTTTAGAAACATCCACAGATGTATTCATACGGCGGTTATCATGGAACCTTCAATGTGACACTACCGTGTCATGGCGTATGGTCCTCGTGTAATAGAAAGCGTGTGCTGGAACAAGAAAACAATGGGAGGAACTAAACAAAATTGAATTTCGATAGGAGAACAGAGGTAATCAAGTCTGCATATCACAGATAAAACGTCAAAAGACAAAGTTAAAAAGCAGGCAACACATCCTAACGGTGATTCAACATTATTCAAGTGGGAATTTAGGAACAACTCAACTAGAAAATGCCAAACAGTTAAAATTATAAATACCATAAACACAACAATAATGACATGTTTAATGATCTTTAAAGATCGGAATTAAAACGTCTTTGATTGAATGTACGGGGCGACTTTTTACAGCCTCTAAAGTATGGAAGAAGATGTTTATTTCCACGATAAAAATTGATACGTGAAACAATAATTTTAAAGATGTTACGTATGTAACAAGAGCATTACTATCCGCATGTTCAAGGCGACACCATTTTATTGTTAACTCCTTAAACGATTCAGCAATCTGAATACGTTGAGCATGAAAATTAATGTCAGAAGGAACGATGGATTTATGTCCTTTCAACAAAATGTTACGAATTATTTCGCCTGCAATTATATAAAAATCATTAGAGATAATATGGCAAAAATCTGATTTAAAAAATTAAGAAGAATTGCAGTTCCTAGTAGTTAGAGTATTAGATTGAATATCTAAGTCAAAGACAACTTTGTTATAATGCGATTTAATATTTCTAACAGATTTCTTATAATTTGAATTTCATGAATATTAAAGCATGAAGAAACTGAATTCATGATTCGACTATCCTTCTCAGACTAATTTTGACAACCCGGACAATCACTCTTTCATGATTTTTACAAATTAGACAATTTTCGTTCTTTGTTTTTTCATCTTGAGCAATTTAAAATGTCATTATCATAAATGGAATAAGGAGAAAGCTGATTACGTTTTTAAAGAATCATTGCATAACAATATAAACGATATGACGGATATATACAGAAGTTCTGACTCGATAGGATAGGATGTTTGAAGAGGAACCTGTAATGATATGGTTGACACACAATTAAAGAGAATAAGGATTCATAGAAGAAAATAAAAACTCTCTCTGTGAGATTTTTATTTCTATTGCACATGTGACCAAAGTTAGCGAAACCAAATTCAAAACGAAATGAATGAGGCCCGTCAACGTGTAAAATAAAGTGATAAACATGTGGTTGAATAAGGATATATATAAATAAAATAGAGACAATGGGGGAGTGATATATAGAGCACGGAGGTAAAATATAGAACAATGCACAATAAAACGTATTATGTGTATTTTGTTAAGTCTGGCATCAAATTGTATTGGACATTAAACAGAATACACATTTTCTACGTTAAGCGGGCAATTATTTCGTCCAAAATGGAAATAAAGATTTATGAAATTTTTGTGCCTAAACTTTTACATAAAGTTTCAATCAAATGTCTACAAAAGTTTCTGAAATTTTATATACCTCTCTTCTTGAAGTCTTTCCCGAGAAGGATTAGCAGACACTGTGTCGTCAGAGCTAGATATTCTGCCTGTTGTCATGCCTTCTGATTTTCTGTAATGTTAAATTTATCTGTAAAAAGTTATGTGCTTAAATACTTTAAATTTCATCGTTTAAGTGCAAAACATGAAACAAAAAGATCGGTCTCATATTGATGACAATACGTTGTTTACCAATCTTAAGGTCCTGCTTAAAGAAGAACACTTATATATGTGTAATAATTGTACAGAAAGCCACTTCTATTGTTACATTCATTGAAAGACGTTTCTGACTTAACACACGATTTTATGTATTTGGAGTATTAGTAATCGACAATTCTTACATGTTCACTGTACATATATGTACTACCATTGTTGACACTTAACACAAAGTCTGGCAATTATAAGACATGACTGTTAAGAAAAAAAAAACACAAAATATATGGCAAATTTCAATAAATCATTTTCATATTTCATATTTTACCTTGATAGTCAATGTAAATCGTATGACATTTCAAGCAAATATCAATTATTTGACAATAACGGTCAATGTAAATTAAAGACCAAAATCATAGAAATTTTAATTATTATTCAACATGTCGGTTTTGTCATATGAGTTCATTTGTCCAAGTATACATCAATTCCATAAATAAGTGTTTTTTTATCGTAATTTGAATCAAATCTGTAAATAATTAAGAAGGGATTGACAATTCAAGCAAATGTCAACAATCTCACATTGACCATCAAGGTCAATTAAAGGCCAAGGTAATATGAGAGTATTTTGACGTTTTTTATGTGTTCTTTGTCGAAGTTTGAATCAAATATGTAAGTAAACAACAAAGTTATTACTATTGAAGCAAATTTCAATACTTTGACCTCAAGGTCAGTTAAAGTCCAAGTCTTATAAGAATAATTCAACATGTCGGTTTTGTTAAATGTGTTGTTTTTTGTCAAAGTATGAATCAAATGTAAATTGTAAATAAATAAAGGTTGGACAATTTACAATACTTTTACTCTGTCAAGGTTAATCAGAGTACTTTAACGTCTCGCTTTCGTTTGATGTTTTCTTTTGTCAAAATATGTAAGTAAACAACAAAGCTATGGCAATTTAAGCAAATTGAAATATGTGACCTTGACAGTAGAGGCCGATTAAAGGTCAAAGTCATCTAAGAATTATTCAACATGTCGGATTTAGCATGTATTCATTTGTCCTAGAGTAAAGATCAAATGTAAATAAATAACAAAGTTATGATAGTTTTGGCACATTTTAGCATTTAGACCTTTACGGTTAAGGTCAATTAAAGGTTACGGTCAAATCAGAATAATTCAACATAAAGTTTGTTTTGTCTTATTATGGATTAAATTTGTAGGTACATTTCAAATTATGACAATTTAAGCAAATTTCAATAATATGACTTTTACGGGTAAGTAATATAAAGGACAATGTCATCAACATCTGTGTCTTTTTCATACTAAAGATATCACTGCCATATTACACGACTTGATTTTGGTTGTGCATTTACAGACATTTGAGACACTCACCTTGGGCTATGTTATGCGAACATTTTAGTACATTTGATACTTGATGAAAATCACAGAATACAAGTTTAATATCAAGATGAAGAATAAATATTGAAATGAAACCGACAAATTATAACATATTCCAAATATTTCTCAATTTTCTATTATGATTCAAAACAAATCATTGCTCACCGTTCTGAGGCAAATCCAATTTGTTCATATCATGTTATTTAACAAACTAAAAGCTTCATCTATACTTCCTGCCGAAAATTATATATTTTTCTTTTTTATATTTTAATATAGTAATTCGTGTACATTGCGTATAAAATTGCATTTGACATGCATGTTGTTAAGTGACACAAGTTAATGAATTCTGACGAAATAAATGTAGAGAAAAAAGCAGATTCGACGAATGAATGTACAATTCTTTGTTTTGGCTTAAATTATACCATAAATATTTTCATTACTTTCTATCAAACATTTCTTTCTTCTGCATATTCACGTGCCAAATCAGGATGTAGTAAAAGAATAAGACACGTAAATCACCAAGATTTTGACGAAATGACAGTGTTGAAACAAGGCTTAAAACCGGGCCATAGACCATTATAAGATGATATATAATATTATTACATTGAAATCTGTTTAGAATGAGCCATCCGTCGACTTTTTCTCGCTTTCAAAACGAAACAAACACCAACTATGATAACGTCTTAGTATTACGAAAACAAACAAAATTCATAATTAAGCATTTTTTTTGTGCTTTACAGTGGATTACTAATTTATCCGAGAAAATTATATTTGATAATTTCAAAGTGAAAATTATAAAAATATAATTTCACACTTTTCAGTAACGAAACTACTTTTAAAGATTTTCCTCATCTGGTACCTCAATTTTATTTTTGCTGACATTTCGGACAATGAAATTTAATTTAAAATTGAATTTAAAGAAAAAATAAAGCTGAAATTTATAAATAGAGTAAATGTGAAAAGTAATAAAAAGAAGAAAACTTAATAATTCTATTTATTCAAATTCCAATCACAAAATTTCATCTCTATTTTTTTTTCTTTTTTTTACAGTCTGATAAATACATTCCTTCCACATGCAAAACTTTCTTGATTACATTTGGGCATATTAAAGTATCCTACGAGCAATAACTGCCGTATGCTTAATGAAAATTTAAAAGCAATGACAGCCATCAGCTCGTAGAATAAGTAAACAACCTAGCGTTCCTGAGCTTGCTTCCATGTTTTCCATTTTCCTAGCTGCTTTTTTTAATGTTTTCACATCTGTCAACACTTATTTCTTGTCTGTTACAATCCCCAACTAAATTTTTTTTCTTTTAAAAAGGTGTATGACATACAAATCCAAATGATATCCCTCTGAATCAAACACAATTATTTTCCTCCCATGAAATGCACAACTTAAAAAAAATGTTTGCCGCTTATCTTTAACAAAGCCAGGTCTAATATAAATTCGCAGTATGTAACAGAAATATGGATGGATGGTTTGACTTTTTCTCCTACAATAATTGTTTGTTTTAATTATTTAAAACAAGCGATCATTCATATTTTTTAACAAAAAATATCACTGTCAATAAACGTTGATTGTCGATCTTATTTTTCAGCTCAAGACTTCTTGTTTTTAACTAAATGGGGCTCTCAATGGGGAAAACGGATTTAAATATTAACCTTAATATTATGGAAATTTCCTTTTAACTTGTTTTTAAGCATAAAGTAAAAAGACTAAAAATGTGTCCATAGGACACGGGTGCACCCACCGCACCACTGTTCTGTCAATCTTATGACTCTAGGTCAAATATTTTTTGAAAACTAAAAATCGTTTACTAAGTAAAGGGCAAGAACTTTACAAATACTAAATAAATCCACAAGCAAACCCCAATGTGCATAAGTTCAAATGCTGACCAACATTCTTGTAAACTTTTAGGCCTACAAATTAAATACATTTTGAGCTATGCATGAACAAGTTGAAAATTGCTAATTCATACCACTGTAGGGCTATAACTCTAACAAAACTGAAAATAATACATATGCAAAGTCCCAGGTGAATAGCTTCACAGTGATGTGAATCATTTTTCCTGTAATTTAGTGATGTTGATAATTATTTCTGTGAAGTTGGTTGATTCAAACTCAAGCACTCAAGGAAAAATTAACAACATAATGAAACGGTTTTTACTTAGTCAAGGGAAATAACTCTTCAAATACTGGATAATTCCACAAGCGAAACCCCAGGTGCACAACTACACATGCTGATCAACCTTCCCGTATGGTTTAATGACTCTAGGTCAAATAATTTTTGAGTTACATGCGACACGAGTTGAAAATTGCAAACAAAATTCTAAGTTAAGAGCAATAACTCTAAAAATACTAAATAAATCCAGGCGAAAATACCCAGGTGCACAACTACACATGCTGATCAATATTCCTGTAAAGTTCCTTGACTCTATTTCAAATCCTTTTTGAGTTACATGTGACAAAAGTTGAAAATTGCAAGATTTTACTAAGTTAAGGGTAATAACTCTAAAAATGCTATATAAATCCAGACGAAAATACCCAGGTGCACAACTACACATGCAGATCAACATTCCTGTAAAGTTTCATGACTCTAGGTCAAATACTTTTTGCGTTAAATGCGACACAACTTGAAAATTGCAAAATTTTACTAAGTCAAGGGCAATTACTCTAAACATTCTAAATATATACAGACAAAATACCCAGGTGAACAACTTCAAATGATGATCATCATTCCTGTAAAGTTTCATGACTCTAGGTCAAATACTTTTGAGTTACATGCGACACAAGTTGAAAATTGCAATAATTTTACTAAGTCAAGGGCAATAGCTCTAAAAATACTAAACATATCTAGGCGAAAATACCCAGGTGCACAACTACACATGCAGATCAACATTCCTGTAAAGTTTCATGACTCTAGGTCAAATACGTTTTGAGTTAAATGCGACACAGGTTGAAAATTGCAAAATTTTACTAAGTCAAGGGCAATTACTCTAAACATTTTAAATATATCCAGACAAAATACCCAGATGCACAACTTCACATGATGATCATCATTCCTGTAAAGTTTCATGACTCTAGGTCAAATACTTTTTGAGTTACATGCGACACAAGTTGAAAATTGCAATAATTTTACTAAGTCAAGGGTAATTACTCTAAAAAAAATATATCAAGACGAAAATACCCAGGTGCGCAACTACACATGCTGATCAACATTCCTGGAAAGTTTCATGACTCTAGGTCAAATACTTTTTGAGTTACATGCGACACAAGTTGAAAATTGCAAAAATTTTACTAATTCAAGGGCAATAACTCTAAAAATACTAAAAATATCCAGACGAAAATACCCAGGTGCGCAACTACACATGCTGATCACCATTCCTGTAAAGTTTCATGTCGCAAAAGAGAACGGACGGACGGAAGGTCGGAAGGACGGGCGGAAGGACGGATAAGGGTATATCTAACTAAAGTGGGGGAACAAAAATTTGTATGTTTGTTGTGTAAGATGTAATTTTATTTCAGCTCGTGAACTTTAAAAACAATATTCTCACTCTTGGCTGAATACTTTTTTTCAAGCCCACTCGATGAAATAAAATTTTATCTTACACACAAACAAACAAATATCCTCTATATGAAATATAATTAAAAGTGAACTTTTATGTTATACAGCTATTACTCACTGCAGGGTTGGAGCAATATCTCTAGACGCATATAAAAAAGTAGGCAAATATACTTTCTTTCGCATTTTCTTACATTTTTCATTTATGATCGTATATATTAATCAATTTGATTAGATGAATTAGACGTCATGAAGTGCATTTTGAACAGCGGAAGAAAATGCGAAATTGTAGCAGCGTCATGTCTGGTATATACAGAAACACGGTATTTAGTGTGGTGCTTAAACAAGTGACTTGAAAGTAAAATTTTGTTTTCGATTTCCGTAAACATTTCAGTATGTGTCCATTGTACGCATTGTGCTCATCAAATCCATGGACAATATGGCCAAATCGTAGAAGTTAAAAGGTATGTGAGTGTTTTCTTCCCTTATGAACATTATCAAAATTTGGATATTCGAAAGAGAAGAAATCATCAAAATGCCCCGCTGAGTGGATAGGCCCAGTCACCCGTATAAAAACATGTTCATATGGATTATGCCGCGTCTTAATTGCAATCAACGCAAATTGTGGAATGACAGCGGAAATGAAAATGTCACAGAACTGCCGCTATGCTGGCAACCATTGCACCTGCCGTTTGTATACACGAGAACCCGACCTTCATCGTGGAATTGATTAAAGCAGTTTTTACATGCAAACAGGACATTTGTCTACTCTGCCCGTGTCAAGATAAGCCAGTCTTAATGTTCAACAATATACAGAGGTTTTAAATTCTTGTTTAAGTGATATTCTGCTCAGCAAAGTTTAAATAGAGAGTGCATAGGTGTACGTCTAAATAACATCATATTTTGAATTTGCCATCGATTAGATAACAACATGACCGCACCCAAGTTAGCGTACTGTGCATTTTTTGCTATTAGATTTACCTTAGTCATATAAGTAACCTATTCCATTTTTATCATTCATTAATCTGATATTCTACATTTTTCATTTTCCATGTTAACTCACGTTAGGTCTTAACAGATCACTGCAAAAATGTATAGCAAACAATTTGACATTAGACATCGTTTAAGGTCTTATGCATTTGAACGATTTAATTAGTAATTATTAGAAAGAAATTGATTATCCTATGAAAGATTAATGTAAAATGAACATGCGACAGCAACTGAAATTAAATTTGTCACCTTACATAGGAGATAATCATGTTCATTTAAATGTCACCATTGCCATGTAATCCAACTAGGAAGCGTGCAGTATTCACCAAGTATATCCGAATGTGATAAGGTTGTAATGAAATTAAACTGATTTTTAACTAGTTTTATTTCGATAAATGATACTCATAAATTTTGTTCTTTTATTCTATCATTGCAGAATAAAATTATTCCTTTAATCCAAACTCTAATGCAACTCATTAACATATTTGTATTAGGCGTAAATGAATATTTAAAACATTTCGTCTACTTCTGATCCACCAACATGCATAGTTTCAATATGGCTGTTAATAGATGATGAAAATTTAATCCAGCGTTCCAACCATAATAGAATTCGAAGTGATTTTGAAACTGTTAGTTTGGTGATGAAATAAAAGTATATTTTTCATTGCATTGCACATATTTTGACATGAAATTCTTTACTTTAAATTTGATTTATGCTACGTCTTTTTGATACAATCCGTTTAGACGCTGAAAATATATATTGATAATATAAACTTTAAAATGTCACAATGATGAATGTAAATAATGTCACAATGGGGAATGTAAAATGTTAAATAAAAACTTTTTTTCACGGATAATTATTTGGACTGAATTTATACTTATTAGTTTATTTAAGTCTCATCCATTACATGTACATATAAAACAAATATACATTCAATGAAACTTAAAGTACATGTAATGGTCATTCTTATAAAGAATTATAAGATACTATATTTATGTTGTTACAAACATGTTACAAGTATCATAATATACAATCCACATTTAAAAGGTTGGATCAACTTAAAGCTAGTACAGAAAGGTATTTTACATAGTAATATATGAATAGTCCAGTAAAATCAAATAAAATACACACATGAGTAGTTGTTTGATAGATATAATTATTACTTATCTATTACATAAGAACTTTAATATGTTACAATTCTTTAAAACAGCTAAGATGTTTAATTCTTTAAACTTTGATATATCTTAAAATGAGTGAGACTAAATAAAGGATTGGAGCACCACACTAAATACCGTATTCCGGTATATACCGGACAAGGCGCTTGAATGATAAAATGCTAAAATCTTGTCTTTTTACCCAACGGAATGAACTTTAACAGGTCTAATTCATCTTTTCACACCGAATCAAGTACGATAATCAAGGAAAAATGTAAAATTCGGGGAAAAAAACGATATTTGTCTATTTTGTGATCATGATTTCTGCAAGCGTCTAGAGGTACTGCTCCAATCCTGTATTGAGCTAAATCCTCTTAAAATAGCTAAGATCTTAATTCTTTTTTTAAAAAGTAATATCACTCAAAGGCCTTTTTTATAATCAATTTTCATTGATGTGAAAACCATATAAAACTATATATATGAAAAGACTTAGTTATAATACAAGCATTTTGCACGTTTTTTCTAAAATAAGTTAGCGGATTTTGCAACTTCTCTAAAAATACTACCATTCAAAAGTAAAAAAAAATAGCTTGTTAACATCATTTAACATAAGAAACCCATTATTGATATACATTGCTTTGTCGTACAAATTTTGTCTGATATCTACATATTGAGGACGTTTCAAAAGAACATAAATTTCATTTTCTACTTCTGTATTACACAATGAACATATTCTATCATTGACTGCTAGTCTTTCATAGCGATCAGTTTCTATTCTAATTGGAGTGTCACAACACCGAAATTTTGCAAGCGCTGATCTATGCTTATATGAAAGCAGTACTTTGATATCGTTCTCAGTTTCAAAATCAAATTTGAAATTTCTGTATGTTCTCAATTTATTACTTCCAGACCCTTGCAAACTGTATAACCCATGTTAAGATTCAATCCAATTATCTAGATACTGGTTAAAATATTTTACTTTCAATTTTCCACACCAAAATATTCACTACAGTGATATTATTTGAACAACTCATTAACTGTAAAGTGTCAGTTTTTACAATGCATACCAGATAAATGTTAACAATGATTGTACACTTACTATTTCTTCTGTCTAACATTTTTGAAAATCTACAATACAAGTTCGCTACACATTTCAGTTGTTTAGTGAAAGTTGGCTCCCAGCCCATGCCACATGCAACAGCAAGGTTAGGTGTTTATTTACAAGTTCCCATGAAAACACGCATGGCCCTGTTTTGTATTGAATCTATACAGCTGAACTGTCTAGTGTCCCAGATGCCTGCACTTTATGCAATGGCTGGCCAAACAAGGTTGTCGAATAATCTTGTGTAAACATGAAATGGCATACCACCTATTGCCTTGAATTCTGCAATAAGTAATCCTAAAGCCCTTCCTGCTGCTTGTGACACAAACTTAGCAGTCTCTTTATGACCTTAAAAATCATTTAACGTCAGACCAAGATAGGTATACGTTTGAGTGCATTGAAGTATATCATCACTGCATTTAAATACAAACTAATATTTCTGCACAGACATTGTCCGAAAGTGTACTTTTGGGCATATTGATCAACATGTGATTATTTTGACACCATTCACATAGGCAATTTAACATCAATTGTAAATTATGTTCATTTTTTCCAAGCATAACTATATCACATCTGAATATGAAAATATTGATAAACAACTACCATTTTCAATTTCGATACCAAGCCCTAATGTATTCAATTGTATGGCTAAATCATTTATGGAACAGTTAAAAAGTACAGGAGAAAGAATGCATCCTTGACGTAAACAAAACTTAATATCGAACCAATCAACCTAATACAAGACTGAACAAGTGTATAAAATGCCATTACAGCTTTTAAAATTTTATAATTTACCCCCGTACGAGCAATACGGTTCCACAAAGTGGATATATAGATTTTACCGTATGCTGTTTTGAAAATCTATAAATGCAGCAAATGTAGGTAGTCGTTTTTTAAGTCTAGATTCAATAATTGATGTCAAACTTGCCAAATGATCAATTTTGTTTCTCCCCTTTCTGAAACCGTTTTGCTCATCTGCAAGCTTATCATTCTTTCCAACCATTTTGAAAGCTTATCATTTAAAACAGAGCAATATAACTTGTACATTGTTGCCACTACAGTTATAGCTCTATATGAGAGAGGGTCTCTAGGATCTAACATATAAGATTTTTGTATTGGGTTAATAATTCTCTTGTCCCAGTCTCTTGGTATAACTCCATTATATGTGTATTGATATTGGTAGAAAATAAATTTGGAGAACTTTGAGTCTTTACATTTTACATTTAAAAAATATATAAAAGTATGTTTTGGGAATTGCAGAGTACAAAGTTCGTAAATTTTTCATACGTTTATTTCTCTTAGCGCTTTCAATGTTTTTACATATCTTCAGACAGTAACGTATAACATAATCATAACAAAGATAATTTTGTATCAGCAATTATTATGATTAGATTATGATTGTTATATTTGGTATGATTAGATTATGATTGTTATTTGCATACACTGGAGCAAATTGTGTGCCAGTGTATGCAGCACATGTATTAAAATAGATAAAAGCAGAATCCCTAAAGAAAGCCCAACACGGCAAAATTGAAAATGTTGCAGGCTCGGTTTGATTGAGCCTGTTCATGGACGGTACTGGAAAGTGCAAGTTACCGTCCACGCCCCCTAGCACCGGCTTAAGCAGAATTCAACATTTAAACGTGAAATAGTAAAACTTTGAATTTAGTAACACCCGCAGATGTGTTCATACGGCGGTTATCATGGAACCTTCAATGTGACACTTCCGTGCCATTCCATGAAAAGCGGCGTATGGTCCCCAATTAAATAAAAAGCGTGTGCCCTAAACGAGAAAACAATGGCGGAACTAAATAAAATGGAATTTTGAAAGGGGATCAGAGGTTATGAAGCCTGCGTATCACAGATAAGACGTCAAAAGACAAATTTAAAAAGCAGGCAACATATGCTAAGGGTGATTCAACATTATTCAAGTAGGAATATTGGAACCACCCAACTAGAAAATGCCGAAAAGTTGAAACTAAAAATACCACAAGCACAACAATAATGTCGTGCTGAACGATCTTCAAGGATCGAAAATATAACATCATTGATTAAATGTACGGGGAGACTTTTTACAGCCGCCACACGGCACAAATAACACGGATGTGATCATAAAATAGATAAAAGCAGAATCCCTAAAGAAAGCCCAACACGGCAAAATTGAAAATGTTGCAGGCTCGGTTTGATTGAGCCTGTTCATGGACGGTACTGGAAAGTGCAAGTTACCGTTAAGCTATGTGGAGGAGGAACTGCTTTATCCCAAAATTGCAGAAATTTATAATACCGAATTTAAAGTTTATATCATGAATTACTGGAAACGCTTTCTAGACGATGTGTTTATTTTATGGCCTAAATCTAAGCACGAATTGAATTGCTTTAACATTCTACTGAATAACCTTTATATGGGTTTGAAATTCACAATGGAAGATATCATAGAGAAATTGCCGTTTCTGGATATTTTAGTTAAATTAAATGGTGACCAAATATAAACAGATATCTACTTTAAACCTACTGACAGTAAATAAAATATCTTTTATTCAACTCTTGTTATCCGAAACACACAAAACAAAACATCCTTTTCTCACTAGCTAGATGACTTTGTACAATTATATCAAATATAGACATATTGCATCTCAGAATTGAATGAATTAAACAAATTCCTGGCTTCTTTAAAATATCCTCGAAACTTATAGAAAACAGCACCCAGAGAGCTTTAGAAATAGAACAATCAGAGCTACGGAACACAAAACTAAAAACACGGGCGAAAATGTAATACCATAACGTGTCAACACATAATCCAAGAAACACCGAATTTTTCACAGTAATTAAAGAAAAATCTACCAATTTTACAAAATGATGAAATAATGAAAAGGAATTATTGAAAGAAGCCACATAATTAAATGTAAAAGACAACCGGCTAATCTGAAAAAAACTTTTGACCAGAGCACGATTTCTTAAACACTGAGAAAGAATAAAATAATAAGATGCAGCAGTTTAAATACGGCCTTTGCAAACACTTGATAGAAGGAAATAATAACATTTCAAGAATGGCGCGAATTTTTAAAAGTAAATTCTTCTCAGGAAATCATGCGACATACAAATGTAAATTTATGCATTGAAATGTAATGGTTTTCCAAAGATTATATTAGAGAACCTTCAAATTTTTAAGAAATCGAGTAACATAACACAGCCAACATATACGAAATCCAGACAATGATTATAACCAGTTCAGTCCGACACATTGCCATTTGCGCAGAGACATCACTCCAAAGTTTAATAATAATGCCAATTACTATAAAATGCGAAGAACCAGATAACAATTCAAAAAGAAGACTGAAAGAAACTGTATTAATTAACGTTTTTAAACCCAGAATTGAATTCAAAATAACTTTGATATATATATATATAATATTATAATATTAAAGCTGATTATTATGTCCTTTTAAAAAACGTCCCTTTACACTGTTTTGACGTCGTTACCAAACGACGTTATTAACGTCATTATCTTAAAGGTAAGATTCCCAATAAGTAGAAAGGTTCTTCAGATGAGTCAGGATATACCATCAGGTGGTCTCGGGGTGTTGCAGTGACCAGGGCCAAGTTTAAGAAGATGTTCTTCTGGGATGGCAGGGGTCAGGATAGTGCAAGTCATGTGACGACATGTGAAATTGCATTTGCAGCATGAAGACTGATGGTCATGAAATGGACAGGTTGGCACAATAGGTCCTGTTCTGAAGATACAAAAAGAGAAAAAGAGAAAACTGAGGTTACAGCCGAAGCAGCTGTGGTGCCTTTGATGCTGTTGGGCTAATTGGGAAATAACGAAAGCCTGGGATATTAACAAGTACAAATGTGCAAAGTTTGTTGCTTTCTTGTTCTGTTGTTAAATAGTGGCTGGCTGTGGTGTAAAAAGTACCTCAAAAAAATCTTAGCGTTAACAACTCAAGTTGGGTATGGAGGTGGCAAGCTGCAATCGGCTTAGGAACCGATTTCGTTGCCCACTGTCTAAACAGGTGCCCAGGAAGGTAAGGGATATTCTAAGAATGCAGTTTATTCCAGTTAAAGCTATCTTTCAATAACTTGCAGATAGGCATTTGGCAGATTATTGTTGCACAGCCCAAAGCCTGCCCACTGATTCAATCTGTGTTTACAGGCCAACGCCTGAAAGGCGGTTTACGTGTGGGCATTGGTTTGAAACCCAGGAGTGGACTTAAATCTCGGGTTTCCCCGCAATTCCAGTGGAGGTAATTCATACTTTAAAGTCGGGGAGAGTGTGATGAGGTATTGGTAGTGTAACCGTAATCCGGAACATACCGTTCTCGAAAGGTACGAGATTTAGTCTGGGCAAGACGAAAACGATTCCTAGTCGCCATTTTGTAAGATGGTAATTTAGAACGGCAAGATAAATCCGAAGAATCTGAGAGATATAAATAGTCACCCGTACAGGGAAAGTGTTTCAAGGTAAGCAGAACACTTTAATGGTGGCAGCTACTATTCGAATTCACGTCAACTTCGTAAGAATTCTACGCAATCCGAAGGTTAACCAGCGATTTTCTCAACCATAAAAACTTTGGTCTTCAAATATTGAAATCCAAGTATTTCTTATATTTGGGAGGGGAAAAAGGGACTGTTGGTTTGGATTGAACAAGCACTGTACGTTTAGATGATTCAATGTGGAAATTTGCCAAAATTGAGTATTTAGAGTGCTCTTTTGGTAAGTTTAGAAACTTCGGATATTCGGACTTACGACGCATGCGTATCGGAAAGGTAAGCTTCAGTCCTGGATCAGTTTCGCACGTGAAAACTGTGCCAGTTCAGCCTTATATTTTAAATATTTTTTGAATAATATTTTGGTTAAATTTTTGGTATATTTGCAGCAGTTCAGTATAATTGATTGAATTTATTTGCATTGTTGTTTCAATGCACAAAGTAGATTTACTCTTGTCTGATTTTTGGCTAAGTCTCACTATATATTTAATTTAACAATTAGAGGCAAAGATCCTCATTGTAGTTATAAACAACAAAGTCAGATTTTTGTATTTTATTTTCGTTATTGATTTTTGAATTACTAAGTAAATATTCTATCATAATTTTAATCTGAATTGTTTTAATAAATGTAAATGTAAATGTAAATTATTTTTCGGGTAGGAATTAATTGTCTGTAATTCAAGACTTTGAATATACAATAAAGTAATTTCGAATGTAAAATAATTGCAAGTCTGCTGTCTAACGACTGATTGACTTGACATACTTTAGCTGAACTTCACTGAATCCAATTGCACGAATTATAACTAATTCGTGCATTAGTCGTCGTTATATCTTTGGGCTACCAAGTAAGTACAAAAATAATGGCAGGTTGCAGCAAAAGAATTTGTGTTAATTTTGCTTTGAAAGAGGAACACCTAAGGATTCCAGGCATAAGTTCAAGGATAGCTGAGTCTATTATTACAATCCGTAATAGTGGAAGGAACATAACACTTGGAGTGCTGAAAGACATGTTAGAGCGCACTTTAGATAAAGAGGAAGTAGCTCTGCTGGACTTCTCACCAAGTGAGGGGTTGCCATTAGATTTGGGGAAAATACTACCTGAAGTACCATCTTCGTCAAGGAAAGATTCTGGTGAAGGAGGGGACAGTCGAGCAATTTTGGACAGCTTGTTAGAGGTTCAAGAAAAGGTGAACTGCGATGAGAAAGCTGAGGAGCCCGACAATATTCCTTCAAGAAATGATTGGCGAGAGGTAAAAAAAAGTCTTGAAAGTAGCCAAAGATATCATTCGCACCAAAATGCAAGTGGTTCGGTTGACCCCCTGTCCTCAAAGGCCAAGTTCTTGGGAGGTGGGGCGCGTCCCAAGCTAAAACGCAGCTGCTAGGTATGATGATTCTTCAAGTGATGAATTGTCTGGACTGAGTAGACCATCTTCTTCGCAACCTAGTTAAACATAGCGCAAAAAAGTCCGAGACTGCAGCATTTATTCGGAGTCTGCCGAAGAGGTTGCAGTTAATGGAAAGGGGAACTGGCTGGCATTTAAGCAGAAGTTCTTTCGTTATGCTAAAGCATGCGATTGGACGTCAGACGAATGCCTTGATGGTTTATGCTGGTGCCGGACTGGAAAAGCCGCTGACTATCATGCAAACATCATGGACAGAGAAGGCAATATTTCTTATCGGAAGCTCTTGCAGAAACTGGAGATGAGATTTGGTTCCAGGGAACTTTCTGAAACAGCCCAAGTGTGTTTCCAGCAATCTTCACAGATGCAGGGAGAGTCTTTTGATGATTGGGCGGATAGGGTCATTTACCCTGGCTACAAATGCGTTCAAGGACCTGCCTCAATACTACTCCAATAGGCAGGGGAGTGGGGCCAATTTTTTGTGAGGGTCTGGTTTGACAAAAAAACCCCGGGGTTTACCCCGTAAGCCATGGTAAAATTCCCCAACCTTTGGAGGGGGGCAAAAACCAAAGTCCAATGGTATCAGCCCCGCATAAATTTTGGGGGGCCTTTTCAAAGAACGGGGCCCTAGTAAGAAGGGGTTTGAAAAAGGGGCGCTAATGTGCTTCCCCCTGAAAAAAACCCCCTTTGAGGTTCGCCCAACCTGCTCCATTTTCAGTTGAGTTTTTTGGGAAGTGGAAATTTGGAAAGAATTTTTCAGAAGATTTTTTTGACAACAGGGTCTAAAACGGGGAATGAGGAAAATACTTTTTCAAGGAAAAAGGCAAAAGGGCCTGGGAAAACTTTTTTTGGTTTTTCCGGGAAAAAAAAGGGTATTTCAAGTCTGACTGCCCCTCACTGCAATAAAAAAAATCAAATAAAAAGGGGAGGAGGTAGTATGTGTTCTTCTGTTCTTCCTGTTAGCGCAAGAGTCGCAAACCAGCATCATTTCATGCTAAGTATGGAGTGAGACCAGGTTTGTGAAGAAAACAGTCATGGACCAAGTTCCAAGCTGGATGTATTCTCGATGTAGACAGCATGTAAAGAAACATTAGCAAGCGTATTGCAAAAAAGTTCAATTCGAGGCTCATTTGGTTATTGCTGGGAAAGACGCAACACAGACAGTTTAAGCCAGGTCAAGGAGGGTTCCATAGCAACATAATCCTATGTGTTTGTCAGAAGCACGTGAAAAGCTGCATTGTCACGAATACCGGTATCGGGGCATTGTACAAGTATGTTTCTGGGGTCGAACCGAGAAAACTGCCTTGTGGGGGATGTGATCATTGCGCAAGGGTTGACTTGGACCTTGTCATGAGGACTTAGATGTGGCAATTCTCTCTTGGTATCGCAAGGTGTGTGGAGATGAAGTTTGACCGTGACAAATCATAAGGTATTATCACAATAATGTCGATAACCAGGTATCACGAGGTGTGCGAAGATGAAGTTTGACAAAAGGAATAAGGTATTATCGCAATAATGCTGATTATCTGGAAGAGATTTGCGGATATATTGTATCGTCAGTAATTGCAAGGTCACAAGGGTCGCAAAGGTTCACAAGGAAGCAAATGTCCAAATATTGAGGTTGTAGGCACAGAATCAGGGCAATGGTGCTAAAGTTTAGTGTGTTTGAAGATGCTGGAAGATTGTGAGCAGATATTGAGAATACAGATCAATGCTCTTGTGGTGGAATGGGAAATAGGGCACAGTTTTGAGTAGTGGAACAACTTCCACAAGAAACTGTAGAGTAACTTCCGCCAGCAGTGCTAGTTCTAAGAGCTGGTGCTGGTTATTTAGTATTGCCAAAGTCATTAAGTAGTTTTAGTAGGTCCTTGGGCTAAGTCCCACTGGCTGAATAAGGAACAGAACCTATAAATAGACTAATTTCTATTGAGGGACATGGGCGATACTAAAGGTAATATTCCCAATAAGTAGAAAGGTTCTTCAGATGAGTCAGGATATACCATCTGGTGGTCTCGGGGTGTTGCAGTGACCAGGGCCAGGTTTAAGAAGATGTTCTTCTGGGATGGCAGGGGTCAGGATAGTGCAAGTCATGTGACGACATGTGAAATTGCATTTGCAGCATGAAGACTGATGGTCATGACATGGACAGGTTGGCACAATAGGTCCTGTTCTGAAGATACAAAAAGGAAAAAGAGAAAACTGAGGTTACAGCCGAAGCAGCTGTGGTGCCTTTGATGCTGTTGGGCTAATTGGGAAATAACGAAAAGCCTGGGAAATTAACAAGTACAAATGTGCAAAGTTTGTTGCTTTCTTGTTCTGTGTTAATGTGGCTGCTGTGGTGTAAAAAGTAGCTCCATAAATCTGTAGTTAACACTCAAGTTTGGTATGGAGGTGTAAGCTGCAATCGGCTTAGGAACTGATCGCTGTCAAAACAGTGCCCAGGAAGGTAAGATATCTAAGATATCAGTTATCCAGTTAAGCTATCTGTCAATAACTTGTCAGAAAGGTATTTGGCAGATTACTGTTGCACAGCCCAAAGCCTGCCCACTGATCATCTGTGTTTACAGGCCAACGCCTGTAAAGGCGGTTATGTGGGTACTGGTTTGAAACCCAGGAGTGGACTTAAATCTCGGGTTTCCGCACTTCCAGTGGAGGTCTTCAACTTTAAAGTCGGGGAGAGTGTGGTGAGGTATGGTAGTGTAACCGTAATCCGGAACATACCGTTCTCGGAAGGTACGAGATTTAGTCTGGGCAAGACGAAAACGATTCCTAGCCGCCATTTTGTAAGAAGGTAATTTAGAACGGCAAGATAAATCCGAAGAATCTGAGAGAAATAAATAGTCATCCGTACAGGAAAAGTGTTTCAAGGTAAGCAGAACACTTTAATGCGAATGTTGAGCCTGTTTCAATGTGTAGTGCAGTTTGTGACTGTATATAAAGCTGTTCTGAAACCATCATTTTTGTGATGGTGGATGAGCAGTGGCCATTTCATGACTGTTTCGATGTGGTGGTATGTGTGTATATATTCTCTCATTTCTATAATAATTTATCTTCACACTTGTATCTTTATCTGATCCCACGTAGGGGAAAGTATAACTGTATTGAATGTAATTATCTCCCTTTTTATATAAATGAATAAATAATCAAAAGTACAAGAAAAAGAAAAACTATACTCAAAATTGACATTAAAGGTGCTCCACTGAGGTACGGCCGAATGTCACAAAAAAAGTAAAATTTCACGAACCGATAATTTTTTGTAACCTGCGTGTTAGGGACATTCAAACAGAATCAGTGATACATTGATATGTGTTCTTTGGATTGGCAAGTCGTTTGAAATACATATTTTCTCCAATTTTGTAGGAAAAGCGTCTAAACACCTTTCAGTTTGCAAATCTGAATAAAAACAACGGTCACGTGATGATTCTCGGGATGACTAAAAAGCGGAAACGGAGAATTTTTTGTGTATCAGCAGCAACGAAAGTGCGAAAGTGGAATATACCAACAATCCATAAATTTAAAAGCAAATTATGGGTTTGTTTGTTAAATTTCTTTTTGTTCACATATGTTCTTGTAAGAAAAATCTTTCAAAAGCAATTTCAATATATTTATAGCATTACATTGTTGTAATCATGTTTTTTTCTCCATTACAATGATGAATTAAGCTAAAAGTGAGGAGTTGGAAACTAACATGCACAAATTTTACAAATATTCTATGTTAATTTGAGAGCTTTCGTGTAATTATTAAATATTATGTATTAACTTTGTAATGGTTAAAATATCATGATATCTAGGCTAAGAAAATTTACTTTGTCAATTAGTGTAATGGGTCCTATTTCAAAGGTCCCTTTGGTTTATCTGACACCCGTTCAGGAAAAAAAAAACTTCGTAATACCTTTTATACAACGAACATGAACTTGAGTATTGTAAGCATGAAAAATCACACGCACACACAGAATGTTATTCCAGAGATTTCTCTTTAACTCTGATCAAAGCACTGAAGGCACTGGTTATATAGAGAATGAATCCGGCCTCATTATAGGACATTTAGGCTTCAACTTTATTAGTTAATATTTCTTATGTATGTCTAGTGCATATAATTAAAATTCTATAAAAAAAATCGATCTCCTTTGCTAGATAGATCTGAAATTTAATATTTATCATTTTACATACATACTTGCATATTTATCCGCATTGGATGTAAACTTTGTTGATGAGAAGATTACTACGTTTTGATCTAGACATTCAAAAATATAGGTAATTGATACCTGTTTCATGCACATGGTAAACATTATCAAGAAGGTCGGAAAAGAGTTACAATCTGGCTCTAATATTATTATTATCATTATTGATTTAGCAGATATCCTGATAAATTTCTTTCTTATTGGAAGGCCTCCGTACAAGTGATGGGTCAATTGAGCTGTGCTTTAATGTTACCAATATATTGAAGCTTCCCGGTGGAAAAGAAATTGAGAGCGTTATAAGAGTAAAAAAGGAAAACTGGAATAAAGACAATCAAGGCGACGGCAACGTTCACAGGACGCAGCCCCCGACACAGTCAAGCTTCCACAGCAGGGTTATTGCCGTGACTAGTGAAATAAACTTAACACTGATTAAACCCTAACTTTCTTTCAAATTAAACGAAACAAACAAAATCATGATACTTTAACGTATGTTCTGGAGATTAGGTGGGTGGTTCTCGTAATACTTAAAGATTTATAAGATTGTGTATTAAAAGCCTTTGTAAATTGTTTCGGAAATACTGGATATCGTTTTGAAAATTTATAGAGCTACTTAAGTATTTTAAACACATGAACGAAAAATTTCACAGTAACAGGAATTAAAATTAATTCCTAAGTATTTCGGTTATAGTGATTATACCGTAATCAAACGTTAAAGGTCTCCTTAAAAATGTTCTTTGGAATTAAATACTAAGTGTAAGCACTAATACATAAACCAACAGATTGCTTGCAAAATCTTCATCGGCAGGATAAATTGGTTCACAAAACATGATTTTTCACAGTCATGATCAAATGAAGAGACTGTCATTTTCTTCCTGTTAACGAAAGATACGAACAGACTGTCATTTTCTTCCTGTTACCGTAAAATACACACCAGGAAGATTTCAAGTAGAAGACACGTCACTGACAGAATGTTCTTAATATTTGAATAGAAAAGAATTTGCTAAAGCCAATTTATGAAAGAGAAATCGGGGATGCTACTTATTAAATGATTTGTCCATAAAAGAGGGTTTAATTTACTCGTTTAGATTATTTTCAAAAACAAAAGTCTCAAAAAGCAAAGGTTAGCTGATATTAAGATGTAAACCGCGACATATAGAATTAATTTACCTGTGAAACTGGTGTGAAAATGTGTTAGTTTATCCGGTTTTTTCTTCAGTGCCTTCAGCACTTTGATCTTATCTGTAGTACAAGTAAACTATATCGTTATCACCGAAAAATCATTAAATTCTAAACAAGTTTCTAATAGAATCATAAACATTTATTGTATCATAGTTGAAGACTGTTGAAAACGTGTCAGGGTTAAATCGAATCCATATACATGCACAGTGCGTAACTGGAGTGCAGGTAATAGTTCCCAACACTCCAGAGCATGCCCATTGATGTACTCATTCTTTTTTCTTTTCTTTTTTTTTGGGGGGGTTGGGGTGCTTTTTGTGGAATAACGATAGATATGCCACATTCAGAAGCTGGTTCATAGGTTTTTTTCTGGGGTTTCATATTGTTACAACAGGGAACGTGCATTTAATTTTGCCTATGGTATGAATATGATGTAATTGTGTGTGGAACGTGTATGTACGATCCTATCAAGATAGCCTAAGAAACGTCACTCATTACATACACAGATGCCCGTTTGTGCCAGAAACAATTTTGCAAAGGGGGCACCTGAGTTCTTACTCCACCAGTAAAACTGAAGAGCCGCCAAAATGACCTACACAGTTTTGTGTGACGTAACCCCCACTCCATCCCAAAAACAAACAATCAAATCAAATGAGACATGTATTACGCCGTTTTTTCGGTGTTATTTTTATTTTTAGTTTGATAACTTCACTTTTTAAATTATTAAGCTTACTCCTTTTATTTGATTTTAATACACAAACGACCTGGGGAATAACTTGGGATTTGATTTTCATAGAAGACTGACATATATTTTGAAATAAGAAGTAAACTACTGAACTCCGCTATTTGAAACTTTATTTTTAAATTATATTATTATATTGTACAAAACTGTAATTTATGAACATATGAATACTTAACAATATTGCATAGATTGTAATGTAAAACATACATATATAAAGTTAATTTTTTTAATATAAATTGTAAATACCGTTTGTAAATAAAATTGTATGTACCATTTGTAAATAGTAACAAAATTCCGTAGCAGAATATTTTTAATAAATTATAACTATTCAAATTTTGCTTTATGTATTTTTAAGAATTATGAATACACAAAACTAACAAATAATATGAACAGATTTATAAGTTTTTAAGAAGAACTTTTAGCTTACCTGAAATAAGAAGTAAAATACTGAACTCCGCTATCCGAAACTGCGGTTTGCGGGAGGCGGGCTCAATTTATACAGTTTTCCGAATTTTGGTAAAACATGCAATCTAATTTGGGGGAAACGATTGTGCTACTTGATTAGTGGTTAGGTACTTTATGCTATTAGAAATGTATTTATCAGGAAATTGGCCTAATACATGTCATTAACTGTATTTGATTTAAATACGTTATAGATAGCGTTAAATACTTTTATTAGTGTGATTACACTGTGCTTGTTATAGTGTAAATATCACCGATGCATTATGTTTGCCTTAGAATATTGAAATTGAAACTGAAATGTCAATGAAAATAATTGTACATGTATATAATATCTTTCCGTTTTGTCTAGAAAATGTCCGCTTCGCTGGCGTTTGGTTTTTTCAAGACAACGAAATTGCTACCTTGATTATCTTTTAAACAGTTTTTCTTCGTTATACTCAAGTTATATAAACATGATAGGTTAGAGTGTTGAGAAAAAATCAATAGACTTTCTTACCCCCGTTTACTTTGTTGTTCCAAAAATGTCCGTTGTGTATTTTAGTTATACCCGATGAATTGTGGGTAACTTCTGTACATGTCTGGGAAAACCAACTTTCATTTTTGCATCAAAAGCTAATGTGAAAATGCATTTTCTAGCATAATTGTTGTTAGAGGGTTGGTTACAGTGTAAGTTATTGTTATTTTAGTCATAATATTGTGATTTGTGAGGAAATTTGTTTACATTTTTTTTTGGACACCAAATTACCTGTCAGACCTCAGTGTAGCCCCTTTAACTGTTTTTTCTCAATTTAATATATTGCCGACCGGTTTCTATAACCATAAGGGCAAATCAACATAACACCATAGTAACAACGTCATTTGACGTTATTTGTATACACATGTGTACAACGTAAAGAATGTCGACGTCATCAATTTTTGTTCAATTTTAGTTTGCAAACATCAATAAAATAAAGCTCTTTTGATAATCTAGCTGAAACATTAGTATTATAGAATTTGTAAAAAGGAAATATGGACAATTTAGGAGTACTATTACATCAAGTATCTATATATGTACCTAAAGGAGTTGTCGTATCGATGGGTCTCTTATTTCCTGATTATGAACAGTTATTCTATTTCTGAGTTTATCCCCAGTTTGTTCAATATAAAATCCATTGCATCCATTGCATATTAATAAATAGAGTACATTGATCTAATAAGTAAGTGTTTTGAATTAGGGAACTGACGTTTGCATTTAATTATTTGTGTGCTGTTTATAATTTTTTTAAGATTATTACCACTATTCAAAATTTCCATATATATCATGTTTAAGAGTTCAAGATTAATAACAAACACATCATAGGCGGTGTTAACGAGATATGGACATGAATAAATATTTTAAGAAGTTTAAGTATAGAATTACCTATGAATGATTCATTATGTAATAGATTTAATTGCAACGTTAGGTGTATGCATTGTGTCATAATATATATGGTTTTTTTATCTGATTTTAATAGTTTTTTTTTATCTGATATTAATTTCTTTACAACGTTCTATGCATAGATCAAACCTGTTCTATAATCTGATTTGTGGAAACAATAAAAATTCCACAACAAATTTGTTAACAAAAAGGCACATGTCAATGTTTGTGGTGAAATCAGAGTAGGGATCTATCAAATCGCACGCAATCCGTCGCAATGGTTGAAGTTCAATTCAATGTTTGGTTTAAGTATTCAAATGCAATAAGTATCAATAATGTTTGTTTACAGTGTCCTATATTGTTCGCAAAATTTCGCTGGTAACACGCGATAATCCCTCAAAGGCGAAATTTGTACTAAATTTTTTGCAATTCTTGCAATTTTGCCTATTTGCTCTCAAGCGCCTTTG